>NW_023606561.1:0-120001 GCF_013339745.2 Dermacentor silvarum
CTAAAACATGGTCTGGATAGCCAGCTTCCTTCAAGCGTGTAGTTTGATTGTGGAAGCTATGTTTCATTAGGTGAGTGCAAGATTTCCTAAATGCATTGCTGAGGCACAATGTCACAATGCCTCTCTTGGTTAGCTTTGCGTGGTTAGAATAAAATGGGAGTAAAGCTTTGTTACCCCCTGGATCATAGCACCAGCATAGATGGTTGTCGGAACAAATGAGTTTTAAGTCCAGAAATCTAATGGATCCATCAATTGGCCATTCAACTGTCACCATATGTCATCGCAGACCCAGACAGCCGCAATCAAGCCTGGCCTGGTAGTACGTAAAACTATTCCAATGCGTTTTTATTGCAATAGCAATTATATGGACACTCCAGGCATATTTCGGCCATCGCCATGAAGTTCTGTATAAAATCCAGAGGCGACAACATCGTCGCCGCACGCCATATGCTGTATGTGCGATTGAAAGCCTGTGAGGACGATCCGATGACGCTGGCTAAATTTCGCCCACACAAGGGGTGTAAGGGAGGAAGCGTGCAGCCTTCTGTCGCACGCAAGGCACCGGGGGAAGGGAGGGCGTTCTACTCCGGCAGCTGCTGCGAATGGTGCGGGCGTGCGAGCCCCATCATGAAAGCGATGTGCCATGGGGACAGAGTGCGAGTGCTGATGGCTTTGTGTGTGCTGTGTTTTTGCCACTTATTTCGTGTTGAAGCGAGAGGCAGCACAAAGGTCAATTCACTCGCTGCTGCGGCCGCGCTTCCTCACTCCAGTGTTCTGACAGCGAGTTTCGGTGGTCATCGAGTAAGATGCGTACATGTTTGCTTGTGCGAGCGTGACACCATGCTTGTTAATTTAGTTAGTAAGCGAATGTTTACAAGTTTATACGGTTGATAAAACTACTATCCTTACTTCATTTAGCTGTCTACTAATTTGCTATTGCCATCGATGCTTCTCCTTCCGGGCAAAACTGCAACATTTTATTCCAAATCCGCCATTAGCCCTTTCTGACAGCTCAAAATGGCTCAGCCCTCACCCACATGGGCGTAAGTACAGATTAGAGTAGTTTTACATTATAACGGCCCTAGGGACACAGACGCCCACTGGCTGAACCCAGTGCAGCGCGCTCCTACCTAGAATCTAGTTCGCTCGCAGCACCTGCAGCCTACTTTTAATTGTTTTGCGCCTCAGCTACGGAGTGTCGTGCCGCTCGGCCCACTCAACCATATTCTAGTACACTCTAAACACAGCCCCCAGGCAAAAAAAAAAAAATGCTCAAACCAGTTGGAAACTTCCAATTGGAATCAATAGGATATTTACAATTGTATTTTGGGACACCCATTGGAAAAATCCAACAGGTCCAATTGGACCAATCGGTTTTTTGAACACTACTGGACCTAATTGGTCTCTGAATTGGACTCGTTGGGACCAACAAGAAAAATGAAGGAAAAAAAGAAAGAAAGCCTAGATTGGCCCGAACTTTGATATGACACGGATATACTTGAAACTCCTTTCAAGAAGCATACTCATAGATAAACACACTACGGCAATTCTCTTCAGTGATATACACAACACTCATCACTTCACTATGAGAGATGCATGTTAGGTGCTACAGTGTAGACCGCTTATAACGTAAGTCGCCGGAGTCGCAAATATCCGCACTATAAGCGGTACTGCACTATAACCAAAGCAACAATTTTCAAGGCCCGCACATATGCAAAACATGTGCACCGAGCCGCCATGCGTATGCGACAGTCGAGGAATGCGGCTAGAACGTTTGCATTCAATTTACAGTCGAACCCGTTAATTCGAACCAAATCACGCGGCGGCGCCTCCGACCGGCATTGCTCCGGCACCGCCAGTTTCGTGGCGCTCGCTTGCTATGCGCGCCGTGATATTTCACGACTCGCATCAAGATTCTGGTTTCAGCCTCACTGGCTGTTCGTTCGCCCCCCGTGCCCTTCTCCTCCACTTCGTCTCCCTTTCTTCCTCGAGCACTCCTTCGGGCGCCCGTCTGAGGGGAGCGTTCGCCGTCTCCGCTGACTTCTGTACTCCCAGGCAGCCGCACTGTAACCGGTATTTCGTTTCCCGCAACTGCACTATAAGCGATACGTGTATACATGGAGTGCTATGGGAAAATTAACGGGAGTCTGAAAAGACTGCACTATATCCGGTCCTGCACTATAAGCGGTTACGTTATAAGTGGTCTATACTGTATATGTGCTATATATGTGAGCAAAACTTGGTTGACCAAGTGGTGCCAGTGGTTCATGAGAAATTGGTAAAATTTCAAGACAGATTTTTAACTTGACAGAAAGCTAAATGCTTCACTCCATTGATCACACCAAAATACAAAAATATTTTACTTTAAAACTAACATTATAATTATGATATTATTATTATCAACTATTCTATTGTTTTGTGAGATTACCCAGTGACTTCCAATTGGGTTCAGTTGGGACCAATTGGCATACTAAGCTCGACTGATGTCCAACTGGACTTCTCATGAAGCCCAATTGGAACTTGGGCCTCCGATGATGTTCAATTGGAACCAGTTGGGCCGACTGGACTCGATGTATTTTTTAATTTTTTTGACTAGGCCGCCCTGGCCATACCGACAGCAGCGACAAAAGCCGGGAGTGGCTGTGCACGCGCCGGCAACTTGCCGGAAGTGCTGAAAAGTTCAGTGTTATAAGCGTGAAAATTACGAGAAACTGTGCAGCAGGCGCCATCACATGGTGTGCATAACGCGAATGGCTGCACTCTTTTTCGGAGAACGAATGCGCTCGCTGATCGTAGCCATCGTCATAACACACATGCCGAAGTCGTTCTGGTGCAGCATGGCGCAATTTCGGTCAATTATTTGTGTTTGGCGCAGTTTGGCGCAGGAATTTGCGTCTGTATCAAAATGGGGCGATTTGCACAGGAGCCCCACCCCTGCTGGTGCTATGAGGAATGTCGGCAAAAGCATTACTGGCATCACACTTCAATGGTGCACGAGATGAAACCAGCAAAAAACTGAGAAAACTGCCAGCATTTGTCAGCGCTAGATTTTTCTAGCTGTTTACTCTCCTTTCTGCTCAAACCAGTGTATGAAACAATGTGGTAAGCACACAGCTGCTCAGCAGGAACGCTAATGCGTGTGTGCACACTGCTCATGCCAGCAGTGGAAGCCAGAACGCTGCCCTGGCTCTGGTAGCAGCCGATTGAGTGGAGCATGAGGATGATCCATCTTGTTACAAAGTGCAGAACAAGATAGAACATCACCTAGCCCAGTCTCATACCCTGCATTAGGGTGACTTGGCTTCAACACTTATGAAGCGAAACTCACTCCACATCCCTGTATACCCCTCCTCAAAGAACACGCGAAGGCTGTGCATGCTTGTTGATACCGTGACAGCATGACAGCGGTGGCGTGAACGCGCCTTTAGTGTCTTAACTGCTATCACAATAATATGCCTTTTGCAAATAGTTCTTACAGCAAGAAAAAGGTTAAAATTATATTAGGTGCAGAAGCAGCTGAAAGTTTGAACGCACATATTTCGTAGAGAGAGAAAAAAAAAAAGAATTGGAACCTTTTTTAACCTTTTTTGCTAAAGTAATTTAAGAGTGAGTTTTGCCAACAGGCCTGTGCCTGGCCTGAGCCTGCGGTTTAAAGCCTGCGCCTGGCACAGGCTCGAGGACATCAGGCCCAGGCCTGATCATGGCCCACCAAGATTCACTTTACCTGACTTGGACCGCAGGCTGGGCCTGGGCTTTCAGATAAGCCCGGGCCCTGTAGTGCTCTAACTCACAATCCCAAAACATAGCAGAGACATTGTTTTATTTCTGCTGCCTTCTGTGTGCTTACTCACAATCCCAAAACATACGAAGACATTGTATTATTTCTGCTGCCTTCTGTGTGCTTATATTTCACAGTGATATTTGGTCAATGATACAAAAGATTCAAGTGCTCAGAACGTCATTACACTAGAAACATATTTCAATATCATTTCTACCCAGTACTGACAGCTTACAATGCAATCAGCGAAAACCAAACATGCACAGCTTTAGTCATTTTCAGCGGGTCTATGGATTTGAAATGCCCTAGTTTCATCCCTACACCCATCTATATTGTCACGACTAAAGAAGACAATGAAGGGATGGACACGAGCGCAAGCATCTCTCTCGCCGAAGAAGTTAAAGTTGGCGCGGACAATTATTGCTGGGCCTTCAATATAGAGCCTGTGTTTGCTGTCGCACCACCGTCGTTCTGTGTGCCGTTTTTCGCATCTTGCGACACTGGTGGAAGTGCTGGGTACTCTCTGATGCCCGGAACTCCTGTGCGGAGTGCAACGCCCAGTTCTAACCCGCAACCAGTTCCTCCGGTGGACACTCCTGTCCACCGCTACAGTCGCCGACTGCGGGGCCTCAGCCCGGAGGTAATCTTCTTGGACAACTCCCCACCAACCGGACCTCTACCTAACGATATGGCAACAGCAGGACCTTCTCAGGTGACTCTGCAGCATCCTCAGACTCCCGAGACATTCCACGGTGATGTTTACGAGGACGTCGAAGATTGGCTCGCGCAATACGAGCGAGTCGCCAAGGCGAATCGGTGGACTGCAGAAGAAAAACTCTCACGCGTCTACTTCGCTCTGGCGGACAGCGCTCGTACGTGGTACGAGAACCGGGAAGCCACACTGACTTCCTGGAATGAGTTTCGACAGCAGCTTTCCACCACCTTCGCAAACAACGATCGTCGCGATTCTGCC
The DNA here is from genome assembly GCF_013339745.2 of Dermacentor silvarum. Classification (NCBI taxonomy): domain Eukaryota; kingdom Metazoa; phylum Arthropoda; class Arachnida; order Ixodida; family Ixodidae; genus Dermacentor; species Dermacentor silvarum. Next base: position 4,752 of record NW_023606561.1, read on the forward strand.
CACCAACTAATCGAGTCGCGCATCCAGAAACCGAATGAGAGCGTCGCCATGTTTGCGGAGGACATGACACGCCTGTTCCGCCGCGCTGACCCAGAGATGCCGGAAGCAAAGAAAATCCGCCATCTGATGCGAGGCGTCAAGGAACAACTTTTCGCCGGTCTTCTTCGCAACCCACCGACAACCGTTGCGGAATTCATCTCGGAAGCTACGTCCATCGAACGAGCACTGCAACAACGTTGCCGACCCTTCGATCGCCCAGGCAACGCCTCGAGCAACGTTTCTGCTCTGGCTGCCGGCAATGAGCTTCGTGAGCTCATCCGGGAGGTTGTTCGTGAAGAGATTCGCAACCTCCTTGTGACCCCGCAGGAGTCAGTCGGGGCTTCTGTAGCAGAGGTTGTGCGACAAGAAATCAGGCAGGCATTCTCGTTGCCCGAATCCCTACCAGACCAACGGTCTCTGAACTACGCATCGGCTGTTCATCGTCCTCCTCCAGCAGCAGCCTACAACTCACAACCAATGGCTCGTGCTTTCAACGAGCCGGCATCCCCGCCGTACAACGCGCAGCCACTGACCACGCAACCTAGTGTACCTGTGGAAACATCGGCCTACTTCCCTCCGCAGACAACTACAGCTTGGCCGCAGAGGACGCCCACAAGTCGACCATTTGTTCGCAGGACGGAAATGTGGCGCACCGTCGACCGCCGTCCTTTGTGCTTTCATTGTGGAGAAGCCGGCCACGTTTACCGCTTTTGCCCGTATCGTGACCCCGGATACCAGAGCTTTCCACCCACCTTTCCTCGAGTTCGCTTCGAAACCAGGCGCTACGGTGACGATGTTGCTCCACAAGGACATCCGTTCACTCGTCGAACCCGCTCTCCGTCACCTGCACCGAGCTCTTCGCCGCAAGGTTGCAGTTACGCCGATGTAGTCAGGGGCGGCAGGTCCCCAAGCCCTCGTCGGGGAAACTAACAGAAGCGACCTTTGGGGGGGAGGTTGCCGACCGTCAAAATGCTTCAACACCCCCAACACTATCTGTGCAATCGGACAATATGCCTCTGCCGACCCCAAGGGAAGTCGTAAGTGCCGACCTCGCTGTTTTCATAGACGGACACCCAGTAACCGCGTTAGTAGATACTGGGGCCGATTTCTCAATAATTAGCCAGAAACTCTCCGATAACCTTAATAAAGTCAAGACGTCATGGACTGGTCCCCACATAAGAACGGCGGGAGGTCAATTGATGATCCCTACAGGCAAATGCACAGCCAGAATTGATATTGGTAACTCGACGTTTGTTGCAACTTTCGTTATATTGCTGGAGTGCTGCAGAGACGTGATACTGGGAATGGATTTTCTGCACGAATACGGCGCTATTATAAACATTCCGGACAGGTCGGTCACGTTTTGGATGAATGCAGATTTGGCCGTACCCTGTGTCGATCAGCGACGTGAGCATTTACGTATCTTCGAAGACGATGTGACCATCCCTCCGCACTCAAGCGCTCTTGTGCCTGTAACATGCGACTCGCCAAGGTGCTCCAGCATGATCGCCGAACAAATTCCTGGTCTGCTGTTTAGTCATGGCGTATCAGTTGCAAGAGGTGTAGTTGACATCACTCGCGGACAGACGGACGTCCTACTAACAAACTTTAGTCCTGAACGCCGGCATCTTACAAGAGGTATGGCAGTCGCGTACGTGGAAGAGCTGAATGAGGTTACCGACTGCATGACTGTTGAACAAGACGATTCCCCCGGTCTGCCGAACGTGCCTCTATCCGTTGATGTCGGCCCAAGTTTGCTACCTAAACAGAAAGAAAGACTCCTCGAGCTTATTGATGAGTTTCGGAACTGTTTCTCTTCGACGTCCAAAGTTGGCCAGACGCCACTGACCAAACATCGAATTATTACAGACGAAACGGCCAGACCGATACGGCAAAACCCATACCGGGTGGCAGCGCGAGAACGCGAAGCGATAGAAAACCAGGTACAGAAAATGCTCCAAGATGACATTATCCAGCCGTCGAAAAGTCCTTGGGCATCCCCGGTAGTGTTAGTCAAGAAGAAGGATGGCAGCTTGCGCTTCTGCGTCGACTACCGCAAACTCAACCAGGTCACTAAGAAGGACGTTTACCCGCTACCCCGCATAGACGATTCTCTTGATAGACTACGGCATGCACGCTATTTCTCGTCGATGGATCTAAGGAGCGGCTATTGGCAAATAGAAGTAGATGAAAGAGACCGCGAGAAAACAGCATTCGTGACACCTGATGGCCTCTATGAATTTAGGGTACTTCCCTTCGGCTTGTGCTCCGCGCCGGCAACATTTCAGCGGCTAATGGACACCGTTTTATCAGGACTCAAGTGGCAAACGTGCTTAGTATATCTAGACGATGTGATTGTATTCTCTGCGACATTTGACGAGCACTTGAGGCGACTACGTGCTGTTTTTCAAGCCATACGGTCCGCCGGTCTCACGCTTAAGCCGGAAAAATGCCATTTTGGCTTCGAAGAGCTTCTTTTTCTAGGCCATGTTGTCAGTAATGATGGGGTACGGCCTGATCCGGAAAAGATAGCTGCCGTTGAACATTTTCCTGTGCCATCCGACAAAAAGGCAGTGAGACGCTTTTTAGGCTTATGCGCATATTACCGGCGTTTTATTCAGAACTTTTCACGCATTGCGTCGCCGTTGACACGCCTCACCAGAGAAGACGTAGCATTCGTATGGGATGAAGATCAGCAGAAAGCATTCGACGAGCTACGGCAACGCCTTCAAAATCCACCGGTCCTGGGACACTTCGATGAAGACGCCCCGACAGCAGTTCACACCGATGCCAGCAATATCGGCTTAGGAGCTGTACTTGTGCAGTGGCAAGACGGCGCTGAAAAAGTAATAGCTTATGCAAGTAGAAGCCTTTCCCGCACAGAGGAAAATTATTCCACCACAGAAAAAGAGTGTCTTGCGGTGGTTTGGGCGGTGATCAAATTTCGCCCATATTTGTACGGCCGCTCGTTTGCTGTCGTCAGTGACCACCACTCACTTTGCTGGCTGACGAACTTAAAAGACCCATCAGGACGATTGGCACGCTGGAGCCTTAAACTTCAAGAGTTCGACATGACTATTGTGTACAAGTCAGGAAAGCGGCATACGGACGCCGACTGCCTTTCTCGTGCCCCATTCGAACCTGCAAGTACAGAAGATGACGACGCTACAGCGTTTGTTGCCGTTGTCAACACGACTACGCTTGCACAGCAGCAACGCGAAGACCCAGAATTGGAGCCCATTATTAGCTTCCTGGAGGGTCGCACTTCCACTCTGCCAAAACGCTTTGGAAGAGGAGTTCCATCGTTTTGCTTACGCAACGACGTCCTCTATAAAGTGAACTTTTCTCCGAACGGCAGCCCCTACTTGCTCGTCGTCCCACCATCTCTCAGGAATGAAATATTGCAGGCATGCCATGATGAAGCAACATCCGGCCATTTGGGCTTCACACGAACGCTTTACAGAGTGAGACAAAAGTATTACTGGCCAAGATTGACGGCGACCGTTCAACAGTACGTCCGTACATGCCTTGATTGCCAACGGCGGAAAGTGCCAGCCGTCAAACCAGCAGGCTTCCTCCATCCCATCGAAGTACCCAGAACTCCATTTGCACAAGTCGGAATGGATCTGCTAGGCCCATTTCCAACTTCTGCTACGGGACACCGATGGATTATCGTAGCCACGGACTATCTAACGCGCTACGCCGAAACCAAAGCCCTGCCGCGGGGAACGGCCAGTGAAGCAGCTCGATTTTTTATAGAGAATGTTGTACTGAGACATGGCGCCCCCACAGTATTAATAACTGACAGAGGAACTGCATTCACAGCCGAGCTATTGGGCACAGTTTTAAGACTTAGTGGCACATCTCATCGGCAGGCAACGGCGTACCATCCGCAAACGAACGGACTCACGGAGCGCCTCAATAAGACACTTGCGGATATGCTTTGCATGTATGTTGATGTGGAGCATAAAAACTGGGACGAGATATTGCCATATGTCACCTTTGCATACAATACGGCTCAGCAGGAAACAACGAGGATGACACCGTTCCTCCTTCTCCACGGTCGCGATGTCACAACCATGCTCGACGCAATGTTGCCGCATGAACATGGATGCGATGGCGTCGAAACTGATGCTGACTACATCACTCAGCGTGCTGAAGAAGCCCGACAACTTGCACGCATACGTATTCGTCGGCAGCAGGAGTACGATGCAGGGCGCTATAACCTTCGCCACCGAAGAGTCTCCTACGAGCCTGGAGAGAGAGTTTGGGTCTGGACTCCCGTTCGCCATCGTGGCCTTTCAGAGAAACTACTGCGGCGGTACTTCGGTCCGTATAAAGTCATACGACGTCTCTCTGATGTCAACTATGAAGTCGTTTCCGATAGTCCACATTCCTCAAGGCGTCGACGGCATACACCGGAGATTGTGCACGTCGTCCGGATGAAGCCTTATTTGTCCGAATGAAATCACTGCAGCGTACGCGTGGAAAGATCCTGGCGTCGTCACGATAAAGCATCGGGACGATGCTTTCTTAGAAGGGAGGCAATGTCACGACTAAAGAAGACAATGAAGGGATGGACACGAGCGCAAGCATCTCTCTCGCCGAAGAAGTTAAAGTTGGCGCGGACAATTATTGCTGGGCCTTCAATATAGAGCCTGTGTTTGCTGTCGCACCACCGTCGTTCTGTGTGCCGTTTTTCGCATCTTGCGACAATATGAAGAGAGCAACTAATTACTAATAGAATTCAAGGGCATTGGAAATGGAAAGTGTCATTCATGCAATTATGCAAGAACAGTACTTTTAAAACAGCATCTGGGCAAACATTTTTGCATAGTTCATTTCACCTTGCCAATTTTATAAAGAAGTTTAACTACATACACATGAATTAAAGCATAGCAATGTTTAAGATCGGTGCAACCTGGCATTTATTACGGTGGCATCTATTGCTATATCTATGCAAGGTACTGTCAATATCCTCAGCCCTATTAAATGTCAACCATGCACACTGTGGAAGCCTAGATGGAGAAGTATACAGAAAGCCTAGATGATTAGCTTCATGCATCAGTTAAACCTTCAAGGGTCAAAGACATGTATAAACGGTGCCGCGAACAAGCCCTAAATGTTTGATGCCATATATTCACAATGACGCCTGTATGTTTGAAAAACGCGCCAATCTTTCAACTCTCTGTTGCCCAGCAAGTGCTGCAACCCTGTGTGGATACCAGAAAACTTTTTTTTTTTTTCGCTCCATAGTCTCTTGGCTTTAATTCCACGACTTGTTCAAACCGGCACTTTGGTGACCGCTAGCACAACCGCGCATCCGCGGGCGCACAGTGGTTAGTTTTATTTGTTATTTATTTGTTAGGCTGTTTGTCCGCTCGCAAAAACTGATGTTTATTTGGTTTCTAATTTCTCGAAGGATCACCGCTAGATGCTCACACGTTTATTGCTCACAGGGGTGCGATTACATCTGTTCACAGGCGGCGCTAGTATTACGAACGATGCTGCCGTATACAAACGATGCTGCCATGCCTGCATTTCTTTCCTTTAGACTCTCGAAAACTGATTGCCCTTCGTTGGCGATGGGACGAGGGATTACTGCAAGTTTCTGACTCATCTTGTTTTTCTGGAGGGCACACAACCATCGAGTTTTTTTGCGTGTGCTCACATACAGGGTCCAATTATGCTATGGATGTGCGCGCCGGTTGCTATTCTACAAGTGAGTCGAGCAGCGATTCCTTCGATATGTACTACTGCTGATGTGCCCCAAATTGGAATATATCTATTTCATTGTATCTACTTCTTTATTCATATTGTAACTATTTATGCAAGCCCATCTGTATTCATTAATAAACAATGAATGTTTACCTATGGAAAATATTTGTCACTTTTTAGCCCTTTTAAAAAAGTTGCGGTAAATGTTTTTTCGAAATACTAGGTCACAAGATTTTAAACCTACAAAAAAAAAGAAATCGACCCTGAAGTGTCGCATCTGGCAAAAATAAACTTTATCTTCAAAGGGTTAATGTACTACAGCCTAAGTAAAATGAAGGCAGGCCACTGCATACTAGATTAGAGCTGTTGATGAGCATGCAGAATGTCTTTTTTGGCATTCATGGTGCTCAAAAGGTATCAGAATAAGCCAACATTGCAGCAGAAGCACCTCTACAAAAGTCAAATTCAGCTCCAAAAACATGTAGCATGACAGTATCCTTTGACAAAGCATATATGCAGTATGCAGGGAACCATGATACCTTCCATAATTTCCCACATATTATAGAAATGCTATTAAATGCTCCTCTTTCACACTGGTACATATCTTGTCACTTCCCACTACATATTTTACCCCTTCTCGCTATATATTTTGCAATACTTTCCACTGATACATAACAGCCCGCTATGCACCAGTGCAATGTCAGCAGCACCACATCACTGTCCCACTAATGTGGAGCTCCTACATACTGCACTGCACAGACAAAAACATGTGAATTAATCTGTTCTGTTAAGATTGAGAACACTTGTTAGTTTCAACCTTCTATACTTATAATTTTAAAAAGTTCCTTTTTTGTGTACATGGGATATGCGTAGTGGAAATGCGTTTTCAATCAAGCTGGAATGGGATTTGAAGAGAAATTACACTTGATTCAGTCTCCCGAGCCCCACAAGTGAAAAAATAAAGGCGCCTTTTCTGTTAATGCACAGTTTCAAACAGTGGAAACTCGTTGATATGATTCTGCGTAATACGTTTTTCGGGAAGATACGTTTTTTGTTTTTTTTTTTCCGTTTCCCGGCCAACGCCGCCCCATTGGAGCAATGTATTTTCATGCGGTTGATACAATCACATTTTCACCTGAAAACTCGTAGATTTATATTCAAGTGTACTAGATTAAATTACATTCCAACAACCCACGAAATATGTGTTAAAGGCTGGCGACACTAGCGGAAAAAAGCGCGCTGCGCGCCGGCGATGGCAAGATGCGCGCCACATAAGCTGCCGCGAAGCAGGTTTTTCATGCCGTGGGAGGGATTGGTCCTGGACCGATTTAAATTGCCGCGCGTCCCGGCAGCAAACGAGCCACAAGTGAAGCAGACTAATGAGACCGGCCCCCTTCAATGATGTACGCGTGAACACGGCCGGTCTGGAGGCGCGCGCTCGCCGATCTTTAAAGACGGAAGAGAGCGCAGCGCGCGCCTCCACACCGGCCGTGGCGCGGGAAACTGGTGTCACGCGGACCTGCGCGACCGCTATTTTCGCACTCATAGTATCATCTTCTCGCGTCAGCTTTCGCTCGCGCTTGTTTTGGTTGGCTTTTCAGGCGAGATCTTCATGCGGTCACGTGGCTGAACGAAACACCTCCCTCGTCCGCCATTCATATTGCTCGTTGTAGCCCGCTGCTCTACGGTGTTCCTTTGTTTCAGAATTCTTGGCCTCGTGGTGCCATGACCTCCATATATATAGCTATGTCAAGGAACTTAACTTTCAAAAGAACTTGTTTACAGACTTTGAAAAAAAAAAGTTCAGCGAAAACTGACGAGCTATTTCAAAGTTGGTCAATAAAAGTGTGTGAGCTGCGGTTCGTGTGGTGTCGTGATGCTGCTCCACTTAACACGCTAGTTATGCAGAGCAGTATCACTTGACGCCACAGGAAGCTTTGCTAGCGAGTTTGTCACAAGTAAGCTTGTTTTCTAACATTTTGGGATTGCTTTGGATGATACTATTTTTGAATGATACATTTTATTTTCTTGTTCCCGGGAAGATCGCATCAACAAGGTTCCACTGTACTCCCATATGATCAAGTTTGGAGTTGAATACACATTATTGCTATAAAATGGCCGTGATTAAACCTAGACGTGACAAAGTATTGTTAAGCTCTGATAAAAAACTGTTCGATACTATCTGGAATGCAAGAACCTGATTTAATTGAACTTACCTTGAACATTCGATGTAGTTTTAGGACAACATGACAGAAGATAAACCTCAGCATCAACAACCTTAGGAAGTCATCACCATAGAATTGCAAGTATGCGGGATCTAGAAGCAAAATACATCAGGACACTTATAACCAAATGAAAACAAATCAAGCATATCAAATATCTAAGCAAGGGGTGCAGAAAATTTGCAACTAATGGTTCGCATTATACATACACCACAATGTGGAAGGCCAAACTTACATAAACAAGTGAAACATGATCTCTGAATAAGCACATGACAGCTGTGAGATAAATGAATACACCGACAGAAATTACTGATGCAGATGGAATTTAAGTAATCATGGCAGCATGCAGGAACTATGACATAAAGCCCTCAGCAGAATATGAATTGCAGGAGATACAAACTGCTAAAAAGGCCAACATGAAAGATCATGTTGTGCCAATTTCACTTTCTCGTTTTCAAAATGAAGCAGCAAGCTTCGGCATGTGTATCAGCAGCCAAAACACAGAAAGGCTTCTAGATTTAAGCAAAATTCACTCTGCAAAGCTAATATATGTGCTCCATTCGCTTGCTAGATATTTGTCTTATTGACCATTACCAAGCTTACAATGCATGAAAAGGTTACCACATCCACAGCCATGTCCACATTCACGGCCAAGTGCTTCAAGCTTATATTTTACAGCAGCACAACACATTGTACAGACTTTGTAGCACTAGCCTAGAGAGTGCAAAACCTCTGCTCCAGAGTTCACTGGGACATGTTTTTTTTTATTTTTTTATTTTTCTTCTGCTCTCAGAATTATTCACTATGACCCATGTAGTCCATGTGATGAATAATTAAGAGATGGATGGTTCAAGCCAGCACCAACTACAGTGTAGACCGCTTATAACGTAAGTCACTGGAGTCGTGAATATCTGCACTATAAGCGGTACTGCACTATAACCAAAACAACAATTTTCAAGCCCTGCACGTATGCTAAACATGTAGACCAAGCAGCCACGCGTATCCGAGAATCGAAGCATGCGACTGGGAATTTTGCATCCGTTAAAATTTACGAACGTTGAAAGGTTAATGTCCAAGTACCCACGATCTTCGCATGAAGCAGACAAAGTAATAAAAAAAAATGTCTCAGTTTTGCTCGAAAGGTGAAGCATCAATTGCGATAGCAATTAGTAGAGAGATATAAGGAGTAGGGATAGTAGTTTTATCGGCTGCATAAACTTGACACATTCGCTTATTAACTGAATTAAAAAGCGTGGTGTCAATGCGCACAAGCAAACGTGAATAGACTCGATTACCACAGACAACCACTGCCAAACGCAGGCATGGGGAAACGCGGCCGCCGCAGCGAGCGAAGGTTCGTGCAGTCTATCGCTTCAACGGAAACTGAGCGGCGTAAGCACAGCGCATACAAAGGTCAGAGCCGTGTGGAGATCACTTTCAAGATACGGTGCACGCGACAACATCGACAGCCAGCACAGGCACGAACGCATTTGTTGGCTGAGTAAAAGCCACCGCCCTCCCCCCCCCCCCCCCCCCCCTCCCTCCCTCCCGTGCTGCCTTCCCGCTATGCTCCTTTTGCGTGGAACATTGCGTCGCCAGTTCCCCTTGCGCCCGGTTGCAAGATACGCATTTGGTGCCGCAGCCCAGCGTCGCCCCCCCCCTTGCTCCCTCCCATACCCCCACGACCTTTCGCGCGATGGAAGTCGCGTTTGCTCTCTGTTGTGAAAGCGCGTCCCCCGTGCGCTTTCACTCGCAAATACGGCGCGCAGCGACGATTTTATCGCCCTTGGACTCATGCTCCACGACTCATGCTCCTCCTCCGCATCGCCCTCGTTGATCTCCTCTCGCATCGGGGGGCACACCTCGTTGAGAAGAGTGCTCGCTACCGCCCTTGTCGGCGAGATTTTCCCACGGAAGCCGCATTATAACCCGTATTTCGTCTCACGCGGCTGCACTGTAAGCGGTATGGGTATACATGGAGTGCTATGGGAAAATTAACGGGAGTCTGAAAAGACCGCACTATATCCGGTCCTGCACTATAATCGGTTACATTATAAGTGGTCTATACTGTATTAAAGGGGCCCCGAACACTTTTTGAACATAATAAGAAAAAGTTGCCAGTCTGTAGAAGAGGCTCCTGTGAACATACAAGCCAAACATTATTGCACTGCGTGCAACAGGAAATTTACAATCTCATGTCAAAAACAGTGAAAAATCGCTTGCTCTTGCCTTCACAATGTCGCAAGCAGTGAATCCCACCAACAGCTATTGGTTGTTTCATGATCGCGAGAACATTCTCAGTAATACTATATTGCTAATTTCGTGGTAAATAAATGAAAAATATATTTGACTGCCATCTCAAAAAGACAGAAAAAGCATTCCATCTTTGCACTGCCAGTATACATATGACAGTTGCACACAGATGCGTGGCCTCCGAGATAGCAGCAACGTGCTGCGTAGCGTAGATATAGTGGCTGCCACAGGGTGGTGCAACAAGCCCTCTCTCTGGCGAGACACTCAACTTTTGGGTGGAGCTTGCCTGTGTAGCTTCCCGCATGCTTGTGGAGACAAAAAAAAAGGAAAAAAATCCGCCCATCGGTGCAATAACTATGTCTAACTTCACTTGAAGGATTTGAAAAATTCTTGCAGCAGGAAATTTGTGAGGCAACATCTTTTAATAGGGGAGGCCATTATATGATTAGCGACAAAAGTGTTTCAGGGCACCTTTAAAAAATTCTGCCTTTGTGCTTCCATCACCACTCTAAACAGGTCCAAACAGGTACCTGTGCTAATGCAGCTAGTACGCGACATTAACAGGCAAGGGGCCCACCAGTGACACGAAGTGAAAAAATAAAGTGTGGTCCCGTTATAATCATTCAGATCATAATATAGCTGCTGCTGATATACCTTCAGTTGAAGATGACCAGGGTTAATATTCACAAACAATTGCTTCCGGCAATAGTTTTGCATGGTGGAATATCCAGAATGGTGTCCCTTTTTAAGCAAATAGCACTTGTTTATGTAATGTTATCCTTTGCTACCCATCTCATCAATGCACTTATGCACACCTAAACCACTCTAAGCTTGAAATTTTATCATACAGTGGCAGCTATGCACCAGTTACAATAAGCATACACCCGTAAAAAATTTTCAATGTGATGCTGTGATTTTTTGAAACGATGAATGACTATGCGGCTGTTGCAGTTTCTCGCTCGCCTTCGCTACCACTCCATCTCACCAGCTCTGTGTAGTTCACCGAGAGCTGCGATCCGTATCAGTTGAGCAGAACAGAGGACCAGATGAAGAGTGCCTCCACTGTCCCCCTCTGATTGTCTTTTATGCAAACATGGGCTGAATGGAAGTTTCAAGGTAGATCAGCGGCACAACAAAGGGCAAGCCCCCTCCCCCTTCTCAGAACACACAGCTGGCTCTCAATCCTGATTCAATCGACGAAGCAACAGCTTTAACCCTGGTGATGTTCACACACATGACCCTGCTGGCATTACGACGTGCGAATAAGGGACCAAAAAAGCCAAGGGCCGAGCACAGTAGCATAGTTTAATCTGTGATTCCTTGCAGCGTGTGCACTGCCACATTTGCCAAAGGTGATTGTCCCAGCATTCTGTATAAAATGCGCGTTACTAAAGTGTGTTCAAATGTCAGAGGTGGTTTAGTGGCTCCTTAACAACTACCTGATGAAAGAACAAAGCTAACAAGAACTGGCATGAACACAATTTTTTTTTTTTACCAATGTAGCTGGTAAGTCATCAGCCCACAATAAAAGTGGCACACTTAAATGTGATCAGTCAATAATAATGCACCTGCAAATGCATGGTAGGTAAAGTATTCACAAGTGCTCAACAGTAAAATGTCTGAAGAATGTGGACATAGTTGTAAATTTTCTGACCACTGTACTAATGTTCAAGTGCAACAGCACTGACGAGAATGCGTGGGGCTGCACACAATGACTGCAACATGCTTGCAGGAAGCAAACAAGAAGGGAAATTAAGGGGCTCGATTTTTGTTAATCATGACCATATAAAGCCAACAGGCAAAGAAGCCAAGAAAAGCATATTGGTAATTTTACCTGTGGTTGAAATTGAAATGCAGAAAATAATGAGGAAAAGGGAAAATGAAAGGGGACAAAAAGATAACTTGTTGCCGTGGGAGCCGAACCTAGAACTTCTGCATTACACATGCGTTGCACTACCATTGTGCTACAGCAACGGCCATCAATCCGGCACTACCTTGGGTATTGTGTATACAAGATCTAGCCCTGGATGTTCCACATCAACCCGCCATGGCTCTGAGTGGCACTGGCTAACATTCCCAGGGCTATGTCTAGTACACATAAATACCAAGACAGTGGACAGATCGAGGGCTGTCGCTGTAGCACAATTGGCAGTGCAATGCACGCATAATGTGGAGATTGTGAGTTTGACTTCCACCGGCAACCAAGTAATCTTTTCGTTCACTTTCATTTTCCCTTTTCCTCATTATTTTCTACATTTCAATTTCAAACACAGCTAATTAGTACCCCCATGCTTTCCTTGGCTCCACTGCTTATTGGCTGTATATATAGGAAGATAGTGAGATATGCCATTGCAGCGGCCATAACTAGTTGCAGGCCAGTAGTGAGGTGTCTGTGGTCTAGCTGTTCTGGCCCGTAGGCAGCAGTATAGAGACCCCCAATTTAAGTAAATAAATATTTGAAAATTTTCAGCTTCACATTGTACAATTACTTTTTGTACTGACTTTCATGTTACATGAGCATAAATATACTCTATTTTTACATTTCTTGTAAAACCTTGTAACCATTTACAATTGAATTTGTATATACAATTGAATATGAAAGAAAAGCAAAAATAAGTGACAAAATACTGGCTCATATGCACAGATTTTGTACTAAAACAACACTTAGTGGATGATTTCGTTGAATACTATGCATGGCAAAGATATACCTGCCCAGTTCATCCATAGCAATATCAAAGCTGGGATACACATCGCACAAACTGCAGCAGTGCCATGAGTAAAGAAACAACCATCTTTCTACCGATTTGTGTACCCTGCCAGTAACATATTTTTGCTTCTGTTCTGACTGGTGGTCACGCATTATTTTGTACAGCAAGGTTCTCAACTTTTGGTCAGGCCTTGCTCCTGATGACTATGTGTTCTGTACATTTTCTTTGAAGCAAGTGACGCAAGTAGCATAAATGAAACCTGTTTTAGGTGAAATCCACCCAAAAATTGCTACTCCTGTGTGACACCTGAGCCCACACAAATGACTGAACAAGTGTCTGGGCTTACCTACAATAAATACACAACGCTTTCAGATATGTTAGGTGCTTGCTCTCTTGAAGTATCTGAGCCCACACAAATGACTTGGTTCAAGCTGGACAAGTGTCTGTGCTTACCTCCAATAAACACACAACCCTTTAGATACGTTAACTCTCTTGAAGTATGGATTCAAAGTCAAACTTTCTCGCATGCTTACCAAAACAAACATTTAGTTCATGCAACCCCCGCTCAGGTGACTATATCACTACCTTTCCGGGGCACCAAAGCCAAGCAGCCTCATCAGCAATAAACATCACAACAATGCACATGTGGAATAGTTCTCTGCTAGGCATAAAGATGACACGACCTCACAAAGCTGCCCTGCAAGAAAGCCTCCTGACTACTGTCACTATGGAGAAGCTGTTTTCGTTTCTCTCTGAACTTGCACGTGCAGAAGCAATCAATGAGAACACACCTATGCTGCGGGAGCGTATGAGGACACGGCTGGCCTCCGCCATAAAGCGATTAAGGTGACCCAGGGCCTTGTCCCAAAGAGAGACCGGCACATCGACTACATGGCACACGAAGCACAGGGCTGTCAATGGGCTGTGCAGGAACAGTGTCAGCAGGTTGCCCTTGTGCTGTTGATCTGAATAGAAAAATAAGCAAGCACAGCACAGAATCAATGCATTATATAAAAGATCAGAATCCACAAGATGGACAAAGATACCAACACAGGTGAATCCTAGGCCAGGATATTGTAGCGATGTTTTTCCCGATGATAATGTCTTTCGGCGTTTTTCGCGTTCATGAGCGGCTGCATTCGACGCTCTGCCTGGGGCGGAGCATTGCAAGTGGCCACTCACAACGCACATAGCACCACAAGGCCTTAGCTTCGAAAAAGGCACGGCTACAATGAAATTTAGCAAGATGCAAAAAAATTTGCTGTCGGAGCAACTTCACAGTCACAATAACAGAGAAGGGGGGAGGTGGACGAGAAAGAACAAGATAACCCCCCTTTTTTGAGTACTGCAACTAAGATGCAAGACGCGCAATCGTCTGCACAATCGCAAACTTGCACAAAAGGTGCATTTTTTTACAATTTTCCCGTGAAGAAAATTGAAATTAGTGTTGTTTAGATGGTATTGGCAACTAAGGCAAACTGTCAACCCCCCCCCTGGCAGAGATCCTGGTGCGCTACTAGAACATGAACAAGCTTTGTTTATAGATATCATGATCCATGTATCTTTACTTTCTTGTTTTCTTCTCATTTTTCACATCAGTGCCATGATCCGATACTTGCACTACATGAGTGAACAATTGGACAACATCACCATCAATGCATGCTGACAAGATTGCATCAAATGCATTGAGGACAAGTGGGCGCACCTATGTCCTGCGCATTATTTTCACGTCCACACACACACCATTGCCACAGGTGCTTTCCTTTACGTTATTGTCTTTCAACTTTAAACCTGTTGCAGTGAAATCACAAGCAATTTTTTTTGCATATCAAAGCATCATTGAGGCTCGTCATTGAGGAAATGCATTAATGACTGCAGAAGCAGGATGCCTCAGTGCCACATAGTTCACCAGTAATCTGATGACAGTGATATGTTCCTACCTTTACAGCAGGTGTACACTGCTCCATTGTTCAGTGATACATTTTGATAAAAAAGCTTAACACTAGAGGCATGCAAATAGTGAAATATATGCACAAATTAAAATTGAATAGAACAAAGTCAAAACAATGATGTTGGTGTAGAAAGTTTAATGTCAAATTGAATTCGAATTTTAAGGTTCTTTTTTTTTTTTTGTTAAGTGGTCATAATAAACACATCAAAAAGAAAACAAAACCAATCACGGAAGCAAATACAGCAGTTAATGATGCAAAGCTAGTACTATTTGCTATGGGGTAAAAGAGCTTTGACTGAAGACAATATTTGAGAAAGGATAGTGTTATCAGATTTTGTTTGCCCACTGGCCCTGTGAGCAGTGCACAATCCCTTAAAGTGCCTCTCACCAGGCCCCCTCAAGTTTTGGTTCTATACTATATTTTGTTATATATATTTTGTGGTCATATTTGTGATATATTTTGGTTATAATTTGATACAAACTGCTGCCCAGGGAGCGTTCTGCCACAATAACTTTTAACAAATTATGCAGATTCATCACATACATTGAAATCAATGTGAAGCAAGCTTCAGTCAAGCAGAGTTATTATACCTATAAACTAATGATTGATTGTGTTTACCTTTCATCCTCTACAACATGCAACCTCATGCAACTAGTAGGTTTATGTTTATCCACTACAAAGGTAACAACATTAATCTAATGCAATTTTTATGTTCATGCACTACACTGTGCTGAAATGCAAACACCAAATCAGGTGGGTCCACAATGTGAGATGTCTACGCAGCCAATCGCAGCTGGCTATTTGTGTGCTACAGGTGCTATGAGAGTGTGACATGGAAGCAAGATGATGTTGTATGCATGTGACATCATTTTGTAAGAGCGCCAAGTGGCCCCTTTCAGGAGTACAGCACATAGGCTTGTGTTTGAATTTTCAGCTGTTTTAGCGCCATACATTGGTGTAATACTTTGCAACACAATCAGCACATGATCTATGGCCTGTGCTTGTCTGCTTGCAATGTTCAAACATGGTGAAAAGCCCTTTAAAAAAAATTTGGCACCATATTATCATGTAGTGACAGTGAACAACCACCAGTTGCACAACGCAAGTCACAGAACTACCTGTTTTAATGGACAAACCTGTGCCCAGCAAAACAAACAGCACAATGATGGTGGTGAGCACACTCGTCGATCGTCAAAAGCTGATCTGCGGGTCAAGCGTGTCACCCTTTATACATGACTCATCGAAGGTTCCAGTATAATCGCTGGTGCTTGCATACCTTCCAGAAAGTACAACACTGTTCGCATTGTACATACAATCTGATTACACAAAGTTCAGCGAGAGCATATACAACAGATAGAATCAACGATAACGTTAGAGTAAGTTCCAAATATCGCAGGCGTGTCTTGCGCTGAGCGATAACTTTAAGTTGTTGGCTGTTTGCAATGTGCAGCATGAGACAGATTTTCCATGCCAGCCAATATATCGCGAAATGAAAACACTTATAGAGCTGCCGCTCAAATTTCGCATTAGAGAGTATCGTAATCGTCAGTGAATTTTTTAACATTTAAAGCATTCATTGTCAGTAATACAAGGGATGATTTCCTTTTTTTTTAAAGGAAATATATATATATATTTTTAAATAAAAATTACCTGCTCTCATTATCTCTCTCTTTCTCTCTCTATGTGTATAATATAGAGGGAGAAAGACAGGCTTTTCAAAATAATACCATGGGTAAAAATTTGTACCCATGTTTTAATGTTTAAACATTAATGCACATATGCAATATACAATTTGATGCCTTAAGTACAATGCTACGGAGATATGTCTACAAAAAAAAGAAAAAACTGTTTTGCCAAGCTAGCAATTCTCTCAAATGACTGAAAGCAGAAGAGAAAAGTCACAGTACCTCTAAGTGCTAACAGAACACCCAATCTTCTCCAAATGTTCTACAGCCATCAGTTGCAGTAAAAGAAAACCCCGGGTGAGACATGAGCAAGAATAAGGATCCAAGGAGCTCAATGTTTTTTTTTCTTTGAAAGTTTGTCTTGTGGCATAAAATGTTTGGTGCGTGTAAGTTCTTATGCATGTATTTGGCCGTTATTACGTACAGCATACTTATTGCTTAAAATTGTAGTTCATATTGTTACGGCGCAACTAAGAGTGGCGCCAAAGTCAGAAGACGACGATTTGACGTGTCGAGGTGTAATTGGTCTCGACAGCCATCTGTTACGTCCGACAGCCATCAGTTACGTCCGATGCAAACTAACAAGGACCTATGGCACGGACCATAGATCCACAGATGGTAGTCAGGTGGGCGGCTTGGGTGTAGCCCCACTTTTGACAGGTCTCTTCTTTTTTTCAAGTTACAGCTTTACAAAATCACAGACAATGAAGCCAGAGAATGCATAAGGGAATCTATATGTGTGACGTGAGCAGGAGGTTGCGGACGGAGACAAACATGGTCGCCCGAACACTGCCTTTTATTCTTCATCTTCCTCCTTCACCACTAATGCACCGCGCCAGCCCTGTGCGTTTCGTCACATATGCTATGTTTAATTGAAATGTAAAAATATTGAAGTACAGGAAAACATGAAAGTGGATGAAAAGATAACTTGCCCCAGGTGGGAGCTAAACCTACATCTCTCGCATTATGTGTGCAGTGTTTTAACGCAGGAGCTCTTTCATCCAGAAATCTTTTAGTTGACTTTCATTTTCCCTTTACCTTCATGTTTACATTTCAATTAAACATCACAATTAACTTCTCGTATGCTATCTCTGGCTTCACTATCCGTTACTTCGTATGCTAGTGAGACAAGAAACTTGACTTAGCAAGTATATGGTGATGAAGCATTATTGAAAGCCATGTCTTTGAATGGCATCAATGATTTTGGGAGGGCAGAGATTCAGTGCAAGATGATCCCAGGCCGCCTTGCAACGTCATACACTGCTGCAAATGTCGAACATGTGAGGCAATGATTGCATGGAAATCGCCATGTTACTGTTCAAGATTCCTTTATTCTCCAAGAGAAAGTAATATTCTTCCTGCAGTGAGCATGATATCAGGAAATCTGAAATCGAACAGGGATGTACTTTACCAGATCGTACACAACGATTTAGAAAAACAAACTAAATACAAAAATCGTCCCTCACACACTGACAGGTGAACGGATAGAAACCAAATGAACAATTGCTGCGAACTTTTGGAAGGGTCAGAAGTGATCCCACATTTGCGTTAAGTGTCAATGCTGGAGATGAAAGTTGGTGTTACCAGTATGACCCTCAAACAAAGTGACAAAGCGATACGCCGAACTGCCGCCCTTCCAGCGGCTACAGCACGAGATGCTGCCTCCTTCCTGATCCACCGATTCATACTGCGTCACGGTCCACCCCAGGAGCTACTCAGCGATCGAGGCCGTGTCTTCTTGTCGGAAGTCGTCGAAGCCATTCTCAAAGAGTGTCACATCGTTCACCGCAAAACTACTGCGTACCACCCACAGACAAACGGTCTCACAGAGCGATTTAACTGCATGCTCGGCGACATGCTCTCAATGTACACGCTGCCGACCACACAAATTGGGATGCCATTCTGCCCTTCGTCACCTACGCCTACAATATCGCCCCTCAGAGTACTACTGGCTTCTCACCGTTCTTCTTATTGTACGGCCGCCAATCTCACACGCGATCGACACGATCCTTATATACAGGCCAGACACGTCTGAGTATACGCCTATATCTGCCAAAGCCAGACATGCTGAAGAGTGTCGTGACCTTGCCCACCTTTACTGCAAATGAACAAGAGCGGCAGAAGAGCATCCGCGGTGACAACACCACTTCTGCGCCCACGTTTTTCCCTGGGGCGCTCATCTCTCAGTCCCTACCACCGCAACTGGACTCTCTTCGAAACTACTGCCCAAATACGAAGGCCCCTACCGTGTCGTCGAACGCACGTCCCCAGTAAATTACCTTATCGAACCCGTTGAACCATCTTCGGACATGCGCCGTCGAGGGCGCGACATCGTCAATGTGGAGCGCCTCAAGATATACCATGACCCACTCATGATGACAACCTGTTAAGTCGCCAGGCGGCTCCCTTTTCACAGCCGGGGTAATTGTAGCGAAGCGTTGGAACTCTGAAGTGGGTCGTCCGCTCCAGCGCGTTCTAGTGGGTCGTTTTCTTCGGCTCTTGAGCGCCGCTCGTGCTGAGAGTCCGTGCTGCGCTTTTTGGACTGTCGCTCTTGCGCTGCTTTAAGTGCCGTCCAATAAACACCCTTATACGACGAATGGTAAGGTCACGGTTTGCCTCGCTCTAAAGAAGTTAAACAACTATGGAAAGCTGAGGCATTGCTGTCTGTAGTTTTTTTATGCTAGAGGCTTAGTGCACATCTGCCTCAAGGACAAACAATAAACCGCAACTTTTATTGATGTGCTAAAACGTTTTCACCAAGCAATTCTTCAGCCCTACAACAAGTGGTGAGTGGGCAGGTGGGAAGTGCCAATTCGGTGGTGTGAGAGAACATTCAACGAAATCAGCTGTTGGTAAAATGATGCGGCCCAAGCACACACACCTTGACCACGGAGTCAACGATTCGATCAACAGCGGTCAAACAAGGGACGTCGCGGAAGCAATGTTTCGACAAGGAGGCTTGTCTTTATCAGGATTTGGTTTTGCCTGTCAATGATTTGTCACTTTAAAGGGCCTGACAACGGGCCAGAATGTATGTGAGGCGTTGATGGAAATGAAATGACATGATTTTAGTGATTGAATCCAACATGCCGTTCGTGATTTAAGTAGGAATTATAATTTTAAATTGGCAAAGAAATATTAAAGACCAGTGAGTGGCGTAGCCTGGTGGTGAAGTCTTACGTCAGATGTAGTATATGAGTACGCAAGTCAGCCGTTAATACGTAAAGCATACTTATTGCTTAAAATCGCAGTTCATATTGTTGCAGTGCAACTAAGAGTGGCGCCAAAGTCAGAAGACGACGATTTGAGGTGTCGAGGTGTAATTGGTCTCGACAGCCATCTTGTTTGTATATCGTTGCCTTCCTTGTAAATAGTGTAAATACATCTTTATGTGTGACTTCCGCACATAACAATTGGTGGAGGTGCAGGGTAATCAACACAAAAGCGCCAACTGCCGTCCTTCTTCTTGACAAGAACAACAGGGGACGCCAATGGACTGGAAGATGGCTCAATAACGCCTTTAGTCACATTTTATCGACTTCTCGTTGTATCACTTGTCGTTCGGCACGTACGCCCTGTGCAACGGTATGGATTTCCGCAAAGTAACAGTATATTAGGCTTTTACACTTTATTCTATGTGTATTATGAAGTAAAAAAAGTGCATGCTAATGAGCGAAGCTGCCTTCGTGGTAAGAAGTGGAGCAGCAGATCTGTTAAATGCATTGTGGCGCAGAGCAGGTTTGCATAAGCAGGTTTGCAAGTTAGTACCCCGAGTTCTGTGGTCTCTGTGAGATACAAAATTTCATCAACGAATTGTGCTGTGAATGGGTGCCAGCACTGCAATCATAGCTCTACTGGCTCATCCTACCACTTAGCTTGGCTAGGATAAAAAAACGAGCCTGGCACATGCAGCCAGCAAAAGCATGTCCTTCGAGATCATTTTGTTTTACTTGGAAGGAGCCATCGCTGGGGCATAGATTTGGACACCACCTATTATTGTAAAAGTAATTCCACGCTTCAAAAAACATGAACCGCAGGAACATTGGCTTGATAAACAAAAATTGCTCTCTTACAGCTAGAGCCTCACTTGTCGTCTGCTTCCCACCAAGTCGACGTATAATCGCTATCGCGCTCAGCTATCACTGTTTCAAGCATGTTTCTTGAGCACGAGACTACTGCTCAATGCAAATCAGAAACTCTGATAAAAAATGTTTCGCAGCGTTTTCCGCATTACCACTGTATGATTGGACACTCGGACCAGTAAGCTTGCCGTTGCACTAAAAAAAATGAGGAGCATAAAAAATTGATTGTCAGTCCCTTTAAGAAAACGTATATATTGTCACATTGTAACAAACAGTCCAACGAAGATTAACGACATAGCGAAGGGCACACAAGAGCACTAACTCGCAAAAGCATCTTTACAAGTTAGTAGTGTAAAAAGCCACAAGGACGGACAGGCAGGAAACAAGACAAGCATCAACTTTCAACATTATGTTTTTGAAAATTGGCAGAATGTCAAACAACAACCGACAAGGCTACATCACCCCTAGTTGCAAAAGCACATTGACTAATGGAAACCCATCACATTGAGACAATAAACAAACACAAATAAGGCACTTTGAAACACTATAAATGCATGCGCGATAACACCTATGAACATGGAAAGTAAACAAATGCATCACACAAGCATTTGCACAATCAACCAAACAACACTCTGCCAACTGGACAATCAACTAAATCGATACATGTTCTTGCAAAAAAATGCAATTTTCTTCTGACCAAGCAAGACCAAAGGATAATTAATGCATGAATGTCTTTCCTGTTTGATAAAGCTTCCATAATCATCACGTGGTGGGAATGCCCTTCAGCGTTTTGGAGCAGCCATTGGGTTGCAGCCAAAATCTAATTTTGGAGCACCTACTGCTGTGTTTGGAGCAAGTGTAAGAATTCCAACCCCCCGTGGTTGCTTAGTGGCTATGGCGTTGCACTGCTAAGCATGAGGTCGCGGGATCGAATCCCGGTTGCGGCGCCGTATTTTGATGGGGGCAAATTGCAGAAAAGCCTGTGTACAATGCATTGGGTGCACGTTAAAGATGCCCCAGTGGTAAAAATTAATCTGGAGTCCCCCACTACTGCATGCCTTACAATCAGATCGTGATTTCGACACGTAAAACCCAAGAATTTAATATAATATGTAAGCCTTCCACAAAAAGCGCACACAGAATACGAAATATAATGTAGTGTTCTCTTTAGTTAACATAATCTCTAGTTACAACGAGTGATTCACCGCAGCAGGCTACGACGGCAGCAGCGAGCATACATTCACAGTGACATGCTACCGGCGGCGCAGTGCAAAACCACACAAGGAACATTAAAGGGACACTATAAAGAGAAACACCTTTCGATTTCGTGGTGTTAAGTACATTATTAGAACTCCAAATGAAGGTTACAGTTCTCAATAAATTTTGTGCCAGCATACCAGTGCTAGCTTGACATCCAGATTTCAAAGTACTTTTTCGTACTTGGGCCATTGTGAACCTGTAAAGCTCTAGAATTTGGAAAGTAGTCTTCCGCCCTTCTAGGATGGAATGAAGTACAACTCCACCAAAGAATGATTATCTGGGACCGAGCAGTTCCCATCAAAATCTATGATGTCATAGTGAGCTTGGACGGGAAATCCAATGCGAGTCACCACCTGTCTTTCGTTTTTACGTCTCTTCGGGCTTACGAAGCCTGTTTTCATGGTAAGAGGGGCTGTTTTTTTTATTTATATAAGTAATTTACTAGTGCAGCTGAAATTAGCTTTCTTTTATTTTTTCCATTAAGGAAGGACTACTTCGTAGGTTCGATATAGTACCACATATTTTGGATTTCGTTTATGTACCCCTATCAGGGCAGTGCGAGCACACAATGTTCTTTATTCCGCTACTGATATACACTCGTAGGAAAGGTGTTATTGTGACTTTGGGGTTGGTGGACGAGAGACGGACTCTTGGAGCACACGAAGAGGGAAATGAAAAGCTTTATACAATATTACAGATAGCTGAAAATAGCGAACGTAGCTGTAAGAGCGCACCAGACCGACGGGGCGGCTGGTAGCGACTCTCTCTAAGAAATGGGGGCGGTTCTGCCTTAAATCCCTTTGGCGAACTCCTCATCGGCAGAAAACAAGGTGGGGGGCGGCAAAGAAAACAGCACAAAACAAACCATTTACAACACGAGTTAAATCTAGAAAATCCCCAAAGTCATCAGATAATATAATTCCTAAGTCCAAAATATTTACATTAAGTCCATCGAAGAGGCCACGTCACCTCGTCGTCGCGGCTTCCGGCGACACGTCGTTGGGCCCGTCGATGCGTCGTAGACTCGAAGTCGCTGTGTCCGACGTTCGGTCCACGGTTGGCCTGGTTCGGGGTCAGGACGGTAGGGTGACCGAGGCGCCTGGATCGCCCGATCGACTCCGCTAGCCTGCGGATCGTAGCCGCAGGGAATCCGGGAAGCGGTGCCGTCAGCCTGTAGCTGCGGCTTCCGGTGGGACGTCCACTCAGCTCGCGGGTCGTGGCCGCGGCAGCTGAAGAACAGCTTCCATTGGGTTGCCGCCGTCTCCGTGATCCACCCGTCCTTTCCAGCCTCCAGCTCCTTCTGCCTGTCGTCGTCCCAGAGCGTAGCTGGGCTGCTCTCTTCGGCCGACGACCCCCCGCATCGCATTCCTCGTTTGTCACGGGAAAGTCTTGGTGCTGCATACCACCGGCCTCCTCAGTTTGACCCACGGGACGGGATTGGCACTTCCGTGGAAATTTGAAGGTCATCAGTGGATGTTTCAAGCCCAGCTACAGGGCAACCACCTCAGAAGAAGGCGGGGGGAAGGGAAGCGCTTGTTACCTTGATGATACGCATGCGGCGTGCCTATCGCAGCCCGAGTCCAACTTTCTCGGCTTGCGCCTTCATCGTTTGCCCTTGCCACGGCTTGCAAAGCTTGTGGTCTCGGAGCTCGTACTCTCAAGTATGCTGGCTTCTCGTCACAACGATATCGCTCCGGTCGGCAAGACCATGATAGGATCGTGGTCGTCGCTAGACGTCTATGCCTTTGACAGAGCATGACTGCATCCGACGCCAGCTGAGCTAGCCAGCTCACCCTACGGTCTGTCCTCGAGAGGCTTGGCCTTGTTGCTATCATCTCAGCCTTCGCAGTCAGGCTGACTTAAAGCATCAAAATTCCTCAACAAAGCCCTGTTAGTCTTGCTGTAATCCCGTGCTTCTTCATCGGACAATCGCACCAGAGAACTTGTGGTTTTAGCTGGGAGCAACGTGACCGACTTCTAGGACCAGAGGTCCCGGTTGACACCACGTATCCCAGCTGACACTTCTTCATACACTCGTTCAAAATCAGAGAGAAATACAACGATATCTTTGCCTGTCCTGAAGGTGTGAAGATAGCCTCGGGCTCGCTGCCATTGAAGCACTTGAATTTCCCGATCAAGCTCCTTCATCCTAAAAGCATGCAGTCGCGCTGCCTCTCGCTCACGCCTCTCAGCTTCAAGCTCACATTCACGCTTTTCTGCTTTTATCTTTCGCTCTACAATCATTTCCCAAGCCTCGTCAGCTTCCTCGACTGTCACGTCCTCTGCCTGCATCACGTCGAGAATTGCTTTCCTTGTTTTTGCGGAGCTGGTGGAAATACCCAACTCCTCGGATATTGAATGAGCTCCTGAACTTGGATTTCCTCCATCACGATCTCGTTCCTCGTGTTGCTTGCCTACTAAATTTACACCTACTTCAAACTAGAATCGACTGTTTAAAAAAGCTAAATGTAATCATAGTCTACCAAAAAAAAAAAACTTACCTAACATCTGCCTGTGCTAGAGAGGTCTGGCGACATGAAAAGCAAACATCAAGCACTCAACCAGTTAAAGGGGTTGACGCCGGTCGGTTTCGTAGCGGCCATCGAGCAGTGTAGCAGGCGTCTGCGGGCCTCGTATCTCACAGTGTGACATCCGCTGTTGAGATACTGATTCGCCAATAACATAGCTGCCATCCACTATTGTGACTCGGGGTTGAGGACGCGAGATGGACTATTGGAGCAGACGAAGAGGAAATGAGTAGCTTTATAGAATATGTACAGATAGCTGAAAATAGCGTACATGTACAGTTAAACCTGGATATAACGAAATTGACAAATTCCCGAGAAACTTTGTTTTAAAGAGGATTTCGTTATATGCAGGTTCGGCACAAAAATTCGAAGAAACGCTTATAAGTAAGCAAAAGGGTAACTGACGGCAGAGCTCACCCAAAACATTAATTTCGCAGTAAAAAACTGCGTGATTTTGCTTTTTTTTCCTTCGGCAACATCAACTGCAAAAGGAGAGTGCCGGCTTGGCGGGCTAGGCTGGCTGCAGCAAACAGCGGGATCAGGTTTGAATGAAGGGAGGGAGAAAGGTCACACCCGCAGCGGCAAAATCACTGGGTTGAGGGATGCAGGCCCGCCTCGCGCACGCACGCACACGTGCGCTCGCTCTCGCCTCGCAGTAGCCGTGCATTCGAGCGTGCATTCGAGCGCGCCTAGCGCCATGCCGCCGTTCGCATTCCGTCGCGGCGAAGAAGGTGCTTCTGGTTGCTGCTCGCACAAAAATGACAAAATTTAGGACGAAATCTCTAGGTAATCGGCGGGAAAAATTTTTTATTTCGAGGGGGTCTCCCGCTGCCACTTCGTTACATAGAGGTCTCAAATACATGTGCTTCTATGGAGTAATGGCGGGGAATAGAAAAACTTCGTTATATATAGGAATTTGTTATATGAAGCATCGTTATAAGCAGGTTAACTGTAGCTGTAAGAGCGCACCAGACCGACTGGGCAGCTGGTGGCGACTCTCTAACAATGGGCCGGATCTGCCTTAAATCCCTTTGGTGACTTTCTCGTCGGCAGAAACAAGGAGGGGCAGGTGCGGACATCCCGTGCGTCTCATTCCTCTTTCGTCGGGGGAAAAGGGGGGGAAAAGGCTTGGTGCTGCATACCACCGGCCTCCTCAGTTCCACCCACGGGAAGGGATCGGCAGTTCCGTGGAAATTTGAAAGTCGTCAGTGGATGTTTCAAGCCCAGCACAACGAAAACCACCTCAGAAGAACCCGGGGGGAGGGGGCTCGTCACCTCGATGGTAGGCACGCGGTGCGGCAAAACACCATGTGGGGCTAGGCTACATGCTCGTTCGTGTTTAACTTTTCTACTACGAGCTTTGCGAAGACAAAGTTGACGAAGAGCATGAGACGCAGTCTAGTACCTGATCACCGTGCGTTTGATTGTAATGCCGAATGCCAACTTCAACGACCTCAAATTTTCTGAAAAAAAAAAAAAGTAATACAGTGCCACTAATAAAGTTGCAAGCAAGCAATAAGTACTGTGGACACTGATCCCCTTTTATTGCGAGAGCAATTATGTAGACACTCCAGGCGTATTTCTGCCATCAATATGGTGTTCCATATAAAGTCCAAGGGCGATAAAATCATCGCCGTGCGCCATATGCTGTATGTGTGAGTGACAGCATGCGAGGGTGAGCCGACGATGTCAGCTAAATTTTGCATGCGCAAGGGAGGAAAGAGGGGAGAGGAAGCACCCCGTCTTCCGTTGCGTGCAAGGCACCGAAGGGGGGGGGGTGGAGAAGAGGAGGGGGGGGGGGGGCATTCTACTCCAGCGACTGCTGCGTACGGTGCGGCAGCACAGGCACTATCTTGAAAGCGATCTTCCATCGCATGCCAAGCCCCAGGAGAAGGGGAGGAAGGGAAGGGCGTTCTACTCCGGCGGCTGCTGCGTATGGCGTGGCCACATGGTCCCTATCTTGAAAGTGATCTGCGATGTGCACCGTGTTTTCGCCGCTTAGTTTGCATTGAAGCGAGGCAGTACGAATGTTAATTCGCTCACTGCTGCTGCCGCGCTTCCTCACTCCAGCGTTCTGACAATGAGTTTCCGTGGTCATCGAGCGAGATGTTTTCATGTTTGCTTGTGCGAGCGTGACACCATGCTTGTTAATTTAGTTAGTAAGCGAATGTTTACAAGTTTATACGGCCGATAAATCTACTATCCTTACTTTCGCATAGCTGTCTACTAATTTGCTATCGCAATCGATGCTTCGCCTTTTGGGCGAAACTGTGACTTTATTGCCTACAAAGCATCATCGCGCATCAGACCACGATGCATAAACTACTGCTATGTCTAAATCAGAGCGCAAACTACTTGGACAAAACTAAAGGCACCAAAAGAGACAAGACACAGTGCTGTCTGAGTATTTAGGGCTCCGATTTAGTCATGCCTGCATAACGACTCGCCCATTTTTTGCTTCTGAAAACTCCTGCGTTGATCATGACATCGCAGAGCCAGCATGGCCACCCAACTCATTGTAGCCTCATGCACGCCTCACGGTTGGCATATAAAAATAGGAATCAATTCAATTCTGTCAGCTGTCACAGCGCCAGTCTCACTGGCTGTAACACCCTGAACGAATGCGGCCAATGAATGCAATGGCGCCACAGTTTTATTGCATGGTAGCTTCCCAATTTTCGCACCGCTGAAACTACATTGTGGCGCAGCAGTGCATTAGGTGAAACACACACTTTAAAGCAGTATGGAGCAACAAATTCCAGTGGCTGCAGATTGGCATAATTGAAGCAGCATTTCCACAACTGTCATCACTTGCGGCCTGGTTGATGTGGCAAAATAAGATGACTGTCTCACTCATGACAGGACAACAACCACATTTGCAACAGTGAAGGGGCACATGTCAGCTCCCCACATCTGTAGATTCAGTCATGCATACATTTCATGCTATCAGAGAGCCAGATTTGTGTTTATGTGTTCTCTGTATATTATTGCGATAGAAATTATATGGACACTCAAAGAGGATTTCTGCCGTCAGCGTCGCCGTCGCCGTGAGGTTCTGTATGACGTCAACGGCGATGAAATCGTTGCCGCGTGCCTGACGCTGTATGTGCGAGTGAAAGAGCGCGAGGGACGCGCGCTCTCATGGGGAGCGAACGCACAGTGGAGAACAAACGCACATTCTGCGCCATGCTCCCTGAAGGGCTGCAGAATTAGGCGCCTCTTTCCTCCTTTACAATCACCATATATATAAAGCAAACGCGACTTCTTCCGTCGCGCGAAAGGCCGTGGGGGGACGGGACGGAAGGAGGGGAGGCGACGTTTAGCTGCAGCACCAAATGTGTATTTATATAAAAACGTTGCGAGGCGAGAAGGTGGTAAAGACTTCCGACGCTGCTCGACGAGTTCCCCGTTCTGATCTCATCGAAAACCTCCGAACCGCCCCCAGAGGCTCTGGCAACAATCACCAACGCCGCGCGCGATCGGTGCGAATGCGGGCAAAACAGCGACGGCGTCGACAACAGTTCTGCGCATTGCTAGTGCTGCTGCATGTCCAAGTTTATACAACTGATAAAACTAATATCCTTACTCCGTATAGCTCTCTACTAAGTTGCTATCGCAATTGATGCTTCGCCTTTCGGGTGAAACTGCAACATTTTTTACATACACTTGTCTCAGCAAACATGTACTTGCGAGCCAGCACTTGTCCATGTCCATGATGTGGTTCGCCTTTATCATGCCGCTCATTCACAATAATCGTAAAACTTTCCAATTTTCCCAATATTTGTGCCATGCTGGAGCAAGTGAAGCTCCATGCCATAATTACTAAACTGGCCACTACCTACTGAAGCAAGGTCAGCAACACACAATGTCTGAGTGCACCTTAAAATGCAGTGTAGAACGCTGTTAATTGAATCTCTTGAATCTCAGCTAATTATATAATTCTATATACATACATACTTAGTTTAATTGATGTAAAGTATTGATATGTCAGAATCAGCTTCATAACTGTTGCCACCATGACATTTCACTGAAGCCAACACATTCTTCCCTGTTGCTACCTTGTAATTAATCATGTGTTAGCTCCATTAGGCAGCCTGTATTAGAGCAGATTAAAGACAAGGAAGTTAAAGTATACTCGGGCAGACAGAGAATTCATGGGCACTGAAGGGAAAAAAAAATTCTGTTCATGCAGCAACTGAGTTCCACTTAATAGGATGGCAGGTTAGTAGAAATGAGCAGTGTAAGTCACATGAACTTACGCAATCTCAAGAACTATGAGAAAAAAAAAAAACTCAAGAACGAACTCAAATTCAATAACCAGTAGAGGCAGTGAAAGTGCATTGTGCTGTTGATCAACGCTACATATCAACCATAAGATTATTGTAACTTTTTTCAGAGTGAACCAGATCTCTGAAATGAATTAAAGTGAAAAAAAAAAAAAAGATATTGCTTGAACTTAACAGTAAAGAATACTCCCCCACAGCAGTTCACACAAACACACATATTTATGCATTACAAGTGAACATTCTGCAGCTAGCAAGAGAATTCAGGACAATGTGTAGGGAAAAACATATTTTAGCAGTTCTCTGTACCAAAGGACTGTGCCACCTTTAGCATAGTGATATGTACTACACTCGTACCTTGTTATAACAAAATTCTATATAATAAAATAATGGATATAAGAAAGTAAATGCACATCTGCCTGAAATCACCATAGAGATCCATGTATTTCAAACCTAATTTTAACAATGTATAATTGTCTTGCCGATGAATATAATGAACTAGATTCATCTCCAAACACAAAAATATCCAACCGTTCCACACTGAGTGCAATCTCGGAGGCTTTGAGGGCAGAAAGGTTTGCTGGCCTCCTGGTTCACACAGCAGAGCACGAGGTCACGTGAGAGTGGCAGAAAGCTTCATAGTCAGCACGCTATGTTGTGTGCCCCATGCTGCTCGATCATAACAGATTTCATTCACATGGCAGAGTGCTAGCTCTTCTCTTTGACCGTGTCGCTGTTTCACCGATTTCATGACAATATGGACGAGCCAAGTGTACAGTAGAAGCGAAATACCATCACATTGGAACAGAAGGAAGCTATCGTAAAGGTTGTCACATCAGGTGCTAAGAAGTCGCAGGTTGCACACATTGAAGACCATTCTGCTGTTGTTTTTATTAAGATTTTATTGCATACATTGCCACGTAGCGGTTCAAAATTAATTTTTCAATTGTGGGGTTCTACGTGCCGAAATCACGATATGATTATGACGCGCCTTAGTGGGGGGACTCCGGATTAATTTTGACGACCTGGAGTTCTTTAACGTGCACCCATTGCACGGTACACAAGTGTTTTTGCATTTTACAACCATCGAAATGCGACCGCTGCGACCAGAATTCGATACCGCGCCCTCGGGCTTAGCAGCTATTGCAACTTCGGGGTGGAGGACGAGAGACGGACTGTTTCAGCAGACGAAGAAGAAACGAAAAGCTTTATACAACATTTACAGATAGTGGATAATAGCGTACATGTAGCTGAAAGAGCGCATCAGACCGACTGGGCAGCTGGTGGCGACTCTCTCTCACAAAAGGCCGGTTCTGCCTTAAATGCCTTTTTGGGCTCCTCGTAGGCAGAAGCAAGGCGGGGCAGATGCTGACGTCACCCTTGTCACATTCTTCGTTTGTCGCGGTGATCAGTCGTGGGGCTCAGAAGAATGCAGTGGGGGAAGCGCCCGTCACGTCAATGAAGGCACGTGGTATGGCACAATACAGCGCAACTCCAAAGCCACTTCACCATCATGGCAGGTGCCGCGTAGCAGTTCAGTGAGCCACAAGGCTATCTTTTTTCTTTTTTGTTTTAAAACACCCGTGTACTTAGATTTAGGTGCACGTTAAAGAACCCCAGGTGGTCCAAACTTCCGGAGTCACTACGGCATGCCTTATAATCAGATCGTAGTTTTGGCATGAAAAATCCTATAATGTAATTTTTTTTCGCATGTTTTAAAGTTGTGCACCACATTTATTGCAGTAAAGGGCAATAATGTAATAACAAAGTAATTTCAGCTCCCCCTCAACTGCATTATACCAGGTTTGAGTATATACAATCGAACCCACTTATAACAATACCAGTTTTAACAATATATCGGATATAACAACGAGCAGCTAATGCACCATCAACTTTTGTACATGTTATATGGTGAAAATAAACAGAGTAGCCAGATTTAAATGTTATAGACGATAATGCAGTATGGGAACATTGTAGTAGACAGACAGACAGACAGAGAATTTATTTAGGTTCTGAGGACCATACCGCTCAAGGCGGTAGAGCAGTGGGCCACTCCCACGTCGGGACGGGTAGACCAAGCCTCACCGCCACGTCATGGGTCCTCTGGACGGCCCTGAGTTGATGTAGAGAGAGAGAGAGATAAAACTTTATTGTGTCCATGATGGGGTCTGGGGGCGGCGAGGGTTGGGATACCAACCCCCGAACCTCCCCTTCCTCAGACGGCGGCCAGCCCTTGCTTTCTGGTGGCATCTTCGGCCATCCGGATGGTCCAGAGCTGCTCTTCTGGGTCCAAGCTGAGCAGCAAAGTCTCCCACTGCTCAGCCGTAGTTATGATGCGTGTAGTGTTAGTGCGGTGGGTGTTGGGTGTAGCTTTCGGGCATGCCCAGATGATGTGATCAAGGTCAGCGCAGGCCTCGCAGGCTTTGCAGAGGAGGCAGTATGCATTGGGGTAAATGCGGTGGTATAGCACAGGGTTTGGGAAAGTTCGCGTCTGAAGTAGTCGCCAAGTGGTGGATTGTGATTTATTCAGTGTTTTGTGTGTTGGGGGATTGATGTCTGGGCATGCTGGATCAAGGGCTTCGATGAACTGGCTGTGGGAATAAAGACTAGGGTATGACCTGGTATGAAGCATGCGGAGGATAGATGCCTGTGCTGTAGAGAGCTTCGCGTGAGCAAGGGGGAAGACCCTCCTGCTTAACTGATAATGTTTGATGATCTCATTAAAAGTGAGGAGAACGTCCTTAGACACCGCTAGATTGGAGTCCAAAGATCCCCCAGGCTGCCCAGTGTGGTAAGTTTGCACGCTCGGGCGTGGGTGATCTCGTTCGAGTTGGCCATGGAGGACAGATGTGATCCGAGGTGAGCCGGAAACAAGATGATTGTGTGAGGAGGAATATCCCTACGACTTAAAATGCGAGTTACTTCAGCTGATACCGATCCGGACGCAAAGGCCCTGACCGCCGCTCGTGAGTCTGTGTAGATCTGTTGCTTATAATCTTCAAGGAGAACGAGGGCGATAGCTACCTGCTCAGCCTTAGCGGGGGTGGCGTTACTGATAGAAGTGGAGTGGAGAACAGAACCTGTGTGATCAACCGTGACGGCCGAGAAGTTAGCCGATCGACCGTACTGAGCCGCGTCTACGAAGCATGCAGACTACAGGTTTGCACGAATGTCTTTGAGCAGGGCTTCACTCCTGGCCCTCCGACTCCACACATTGTGCTGCGGGGAAAAGGAGAGACCGTAATGTAAGCGCTTTGCTCCTTAGTGAGATTATGTTTGCGTTCCTCTTTTAGAGCTGGACCACATCCTAGGACAGCCAGGATGCTCCTGCCCGTGGCCGAGGAGGAGAGCCTGGCCATCTGAGCCGCATGCGTTGCCTCGATTATCTCTTCCAACGTGTTGTGAATACCCAGTTGTATGAGGCGTTTCGTGCTAGCTTGAAGGGACTCCTAGCACTCTCTTGATGCTCTTGCGAATCATGAGATTGAGCTTATTAGTCTTTACAGACCCTGCCAGCAGTGCATGGCAGCCCAATGTAGGTAATGTAGCCGATTAAAAAATTGTGGAACAACCTTAGTATAAATTATCCTCCCTGAGGCCTCCTTGAGAGTTGGAGACTCCAGTGATAAGCCGAACCTTGCTTTCCGTTTTAGCCATGAGCTTGTTGATGGTCTGCCCATTAGTGCCATTAGCCTCTATAAGCATGCCAAGAACTCTGATGACCCCTACCTTAGGAATGAGATGACCAGAGTTGGTGCGAAGCTTTATATTGACGTCCGAGAGGGGGACCCAGCCCTTAGGTTTGACATCCCTTCTTTTGGGTCTATACAGCAAAAGTTCCGACTTGCTCGAAGAGAGTCGGAGTCCGGTTCCACTAAGGAAAGCCTCGGTGTAATCCACAGTCCGTTGGAGTGCCTCCTCTACTCTGCCCTCGCTGCCGCCCGTACACCAGATGGTGATATCGTCGGGGTAAAGGGTATGACGTATGCCCACGACTTGTGCGTGCCTCTTGGAGAGCCCACAAAGAGCAATGTCGAATAAAAGTGGTGAGACCACCGAACCTTTGGAGCCAAGAACGAGTGGTTCTGATTTGACATCTCCTATCTTAATCATGGCCCTTCTGCTTTTGAGGAAGGAGCTGATCAATGCATGGAATCTATGCCCCAAGCCAAGACTAGAGATGGATTTGAGAATATGCGTGTGCGAGAGATTGCCAAAGGCTTTCTCCAGGTCAAGGCCCAGGATTGCCCTGACATCTCTCGTCTGCACGTCAATAATTGTTTGATCAACATCATGGTGCCCTGGGTCGAGAGTGCTGGCCGGAAGCCAATCATGTTGTACGCAAAGAGACCGTGCTCTTCAATGTGTTTAGAAATGCGGTTGTTAATGACATGTTCGGCCACCGTGCCTCTACAGGATGTAAGCAATATGGGCCTGAGATTAAAGAGACCCAGGGGGCGTCCTGGTTTCGGGATAAAAATGACTGATGCCAGTTTCCACGATTCCGGGACGGCTCCCTGTTCCCACACCTTGTTAATCGCATCCGTGAGCGTTAGTATGGAAGCATCATCCAGATTACGAAGGAGCCTATTAGAGATCCCGTCCGGGCCCGGGGCTGATCGCAGATTCAGTCCCATGAGGGCCTCCCTCACTTCAGCCGTGCTGAAAGGTTCTTGTAGATTCCACGTGCAAACCCTCGTAAGGAGGATAGTCGGCGTCGCATGAGAGATCAACCGGCAGATATGTTTCCGCGAGTATTTCTAGTATTTTTTGTTCTGGGTGTTCCTGTTTGGCCACATGGAAGATTTTGTCGATTGCCCCCCTCTGGTTGGGTTTTGATTTTGATTCATTGAGCAGGTGCTTCAGCAAGTTGCACTTGCCCCCTGTGCGCATCTGGCCATCAACCGAGTTACAAACCTCGTCCCACTGTTGCCTAGAGAGTGCCTGACAGTGTTCCTCAATCTCGCGATTCAGCTCAACGATCTTTTGTGGAGCCTACGGTTAAGCTTATGTCCCTTCAACCTAACTAGAAGGGCGTTTTTTTTGCTTCGAACAAGTGCGCTAGATGGCTGTCTATCCTGTTGACCTTAAGATCAGTAACTACAGACTTGGTGGCCGCAGCCACATCCTCTCTGAGTTGTGCTCCGGTGACTGGCGGTCCTCAGCACCCTGCTCCCTGATTGTGTGGAAAAGGTCCCAATCTGTGAATTTGAATTCCCTTGGGGGCCTTCTCTGTACTTCCATCGAGGTGGCGAAAATGTAGTGATCACTACCAAGACTTTCGTTAAGGTTGTGCCAGGTTACCAACCCTGAGTTGGCCACAAAGGTGACGTCCGGAGTGATGTCTCTGGAGCATGAATTGCCAATTCTGGTAGGGAAGGAGAGATCAGTGATTAGAGTAGGTTGTGGTCCAAAGCCGCCTGCCATAGATCTCTACCCTTTGCGTTAGTGTGGTGACATCCCCACTCGTGATGATACTTTCCTCATTACCGTGGGTAACGTTCCCTTGACACAGTCGGCCGAGCGGGTCTCCCCAGTGGGCGGTGCTTGTAGTCGAATGGCAGGTGGTCCCCTGATTGCGAGCTCCCGTTCCTGGACGAAGAGCGTGGCACCGGTTGGCCGGCGCGCCCTCTCGACGCGGATCTGCTGTGGCTCCACATCTTGTCGGCGCAGGTGGTTTGACACGCTGACGTTCGCATCTTCTTCTGCGAACCACATATGGTACTTGGAATCACTGCTTGCACAACTTGTCCGCTGTAGGGTGAGGCCCTCCACAGAGGGCGCACTCGGAGGTGCACGTATGATCCTCGGACGAGGATGGCTCCCCACAACTTCTGCAAATCATGTCTTCGGGCGCCGGTCAGACATCGGCCCGGTGACCTAACCTTCCGCATGCGTAGCACAGATCCATTTGTCGACAGTAAAGAGTACATACACCATAACATACTTGGCCCACACTTGATGTAGTTGGGCAACTTCAGGCCGTCGAAGAGAGCAACGACCGCTGTAGTGGTCTAAATGCACTTGACCTCCAGTGCTCTGGGGTTTCGCGGTTGTACAATCATGCTGCTGAGCTGCTCTTGATTAAAGTCCAGGTCGACGCCTCTGATAACCCCCTTGCATGTGTTGCCCGGTGCGGCCAAGTAAGAGCTGACCTCATAGCTGGCCTTCCCGACTATGATTACTTCGATTCTAGAATATGCTCGGGCGTTCTTTTCGACTGGCTTACTCACGACGAGAATGTTCTGCATAAGGTTTGGACTGACAATGTCGTCGGCTATCTCGGCCGGGCTGAGTTCCGCTGCTATCGCCAGGGCATGGGCCACTTTGATTTGGCTTACATTCTTGATGTTCCGGCCACCTCGGGGTCTAACGATGATTCTATAGTGCTCCCTCGGTAGACGGGGGAGTCTCGATGCGGCGGCAAGACGCTTATTCACGCCAGCAAGGGTACGGTGTCCGCCCGAGACACCACCACGTTGTGCCGAACTTGGGTGCGCGTCTTGCTCGAACGCACCGTGTTGCTTGCGCTTCGAAAGGGCCGTGGTCCATCCGGATTTAAGGCACTCTTCGGGGGTAATGTCCTCCCCTTCAACTTCAATTTGCACAGACATCTTGTGGTAGAAAAAGAACAGCCGCGGGGGAGCAGAGTCCCCTCCGCAGCACTTTAGCCGGGGAAGTAGGCCTAGCTGGTTAGACCTAGCGGCCGTTCGGCGTGGTCGAGCAGAAAAGCTCCAAAAATTCGGCAATAGGACCACTCCCCGAGAAAAGGCCAGTATCGGCGTAGTCCTCAAAACAAACTGTGTCGAATGACGTAAAGTTCAGCCACAGGAACCACAAGTTTCCAACCAAAAACATATGAAGTAGCAGGAACCAATGTATCCACATCCGTACTAGTCGGCGTGCCCTGGCGGTCCCCAACATTGTAGTAAGCAGTTTATTTCACCATGGGACACACAAAAGTTCAGGGTGGTGTAGTTGCTCAATGTTACGTTCAAGTATTGTTAAAACCGGTTATGCTATAAGTGAGTTCAACTGCGCTTCTTTCTGTTTAAATAAAATGTTTGAATGTTTGTCGCTTCTGCCTTTTTTGTGCAATCCAGTAATAAAAACTACTGGTTATAACAATGGGATTTTCTCGGCACTTCAATATCGTTATAAGTGGGCTCAACCCGCCTTTTTCATTTTCCTGTGCTGCCCTCTGCCGCACGCCGCTGGAAACGTTTTGGAAGGGTGCCGGGGCTTTCGCCGGTTGATTTGTGAACCTGCACCCATGTTGAGTGCGCATCGGTTGTGCGTTTCGTGAATCGCGAATAATTATTAATGGCTTCTGCGGGGCAGCATGTCGTTCCTGGAAGTCATGTAGCACTCTCTAACTATATACATGTAGGGTGAGCAGGCCTGAGTGCGCTGTTTTGTTTATAGTGCGGCTCATAAAGACACGCTTAGTTCCCTCTGCCGTCGCGGCTGTTTTGGAGTTTGTGGTCGCTAACTCTTGCACTTTCACCTCGCTTTCTTTTCAATTCATTTTACACATTCTTTAGACATTTCGCATAAATAACAAGTTTTCGAGTGCGCAGCCTTCCGCGTCGGATTTAGGAAAGCGGTGCACTTGTTTACATCGACATCTACAGCCACATATCGTTGTTAGCGTCAAAAATTGGGGAAAAGGTGCATCGCTGATATAAAAGAATGTCAAAACGTAGAATAAAACACACATATCTGCTCATATGAGCCGCATTGTTCCATAGTGAGACGATTCATTAGGAGCGGCTGAGCCACTTAAGCAATGGCGACTGTGATCCAGTTACAAATATCGGGCTGTTAATTTATTACTGATTCTCGCTTTTCTTTAACTTCACCATAGTTAGTTTGCGCATGTCATAAAGCATTATTTGAGATAACTGTGCTCGCATAAGCGCTAATTTAAAGACCGTGTTGTTCTGCAAAAACGCGGATACCATCGCTGACATCGTTGGTATATAACTGAGAGAGGCGGCTGTTAATGCTGCTGTACCGAATGTACCGTCTCTTGTTTCGCGTTTGACGCAGAGATAAACAGGACATCTCGGGAATTAAGAAATGTGCGAGCATGCCAACACGTACAATCCCACCCATCTACGTTGCGAATACGACCGGCAGCCTAAGGGAACGGTGACGTACAAATGTTGGCACAGCGTTGGGCACAGCGCTGTGTCCTTGCTTGCAGCTTATTGTGTACGCGACGATCGAAGCGAAGACTAGTTTACTTCAAATCGCTAAGGCTAGAACTGGACTATAAAATCAGTTTGCTTCGTCCTAACTTGCTTACTTTTCAGTACAGGTCCGCCGGTAGCGGGTGCGCGAACTCGACGGCGCCAGGCCTAACATTCGCTCAACAGGATCAACATTGGCTCAAACTTCATGTGCACAGCTTGAGAGGGTCGAAGCTTGCGCATTTCAACCTTTCAACTTCGTAGGCATGTTTTGACTCACTTTGAGCGTGATTATTTATATATGCCAACGAAGGTGTTGCGGCTATCGCGTTATCGGTTCGACGGCCGATCGCGCGTGGTTCGGTCGAACGAAGGTCGGCACGCTGATTTTATCGGTGTTGCCGTCAAGTAAGCCCGTCGCAGTGCGACAACTCGCGCTCGTCGGTTACGTCTTGTAGGCCTGATATGATAAAATGGTCTCAACGACACACTGTGCTGAATGGTCGGTCAATCGTAGGCGTGCATGTCTTGTCGGTCTCGTATCGTCCCAGTTTTACCGCGCCTTGAACGCGTATGTGAAGTCGGGCACACGCTGCCACTACCAGCAAGCGAGGACCGACGCTGCAAGAACTCTTCGTCAGCAACGTGTTTTTAAGTGTCGTCCAAGTGCACGGTGTAAGATATATATCTTACACCGTGTCCAAGTGTAACGCAGGGGTTTATAGATAAATTTGCTATTACAGCCATCAATGCAAGGCGGCAACTACGTGGTTCCCTAGCTGTGCAGTCCGGACGAAGCCCTCGCCGCTCTCTGTTTTAAAGTGGAGTCGTACGCTACGTACGTTTTCGGTAACGCACCGACGTCGAGCTACCAGTGAAGTTTCAACGTGGTACACGGCACGAGTTTGCAGTAGCGCGCGTCCGAGCGCTTTTTTTTTTTTTTCTGGGGACGTTTCCCCAAGATGGGGCCGCACGGCCGCGCGCGCGACCCTTCCAAAACGTTTCGCGACTAATCCGCCAGGGCAGGGCGCATGCGCTGTCGCGCCATGAAAAAGGCGGACTGTCGTAGTATGAATTCCTAAACATCTGTCTGGTACATAACATCCTGAGTCACTTTTGCACCAAAACACCCAGCTAACAAACTATAGTGCGGACCGCTCATAACGTAAGTCGCCGGAGTCGCGAATATCCGCACTATAAGCAGTACCGCACTATAACCAAAACAACTATTTTATTGTGATAATGGACGCTCCAGGCGCATTTCTGCCGTCGCTGTCACCGTGCTCTAGGTTTCCTATTCACTTACTAAATAAATTAATAAGCACGGTGTCACGCGCGCACAAGCAAACATGAACACATCTTGCTCGTTGACCACGGAAACGAACAGTCAAAACACTCGAGTGACGAAGCGCGGCGAGCGAATTGACCTTCGTGCTATCATGCCTCTCGCTTCAACGCTACCTATAAGCGGCGAAAACGCCGTGCGCAGCGGACTTTCTCCATCGCAGATTGCTTTCAAGATAGGGCCAAGGCGATCGTAAGTCGATCGTCGCAGATTACGTCCTGCATCGGTCCACCGAAACCATTCTGCATTGCTTTGCTGGCGAAAATCCTCTCCTTTTGTTTGCGCCAGTCCCGAACACGTTTCGGATTCTCCGAACGCCCGAGATGCGGCCCGATTTCCATCCGTCTCCGTACATATGATCACTATCCTTTTAAATGCGGCATCATGATGAACTCGGTACTTCATGCTGATAGAGCAGACACAGAGGACGTAAAGACAGACAGTAGACGATTGCCTAAGCACGTGTACTGCAGCACATGGAGGAAGCTACGGTAGCTAGGCTCCAGAGTAGCCATGCTCGACGCGCGTGCAAGGCGGCCATTTTGAAATGCTGACGGCTACTATATGGTAACGCAGATTTAGGGTCGTACTCGATTCTAATGCGCACACAATTTTTGGACCTGCTTTATCAGGGTAAAAGTGCGTGTTAGATTCGAGTAAATACGGTATTTGTGGCTTGAGGGGAGCGTTTGCCGTCTAGGTTGACTGCCGAACTTCCAGGCAGCCGCACTGTAACCGGTATTTCGTGTCCTGCAACTGCACTACAAGTAATATGCGTATACATAGAATGCTATGAGAAAATTAACGGGAGTCTGAAAAGACCGTATTATATCCAGTCCTGCACTATAAGCGGTTACGTTATAAGTGGTCTATACTGTATATACAGTCAAATTTCAATATAACAAACCCCGAATCAACAAAATTCGCGATATAACGAAGTCTTTCGCTGCAAGTACAACGTCGTTTTATAGAGGTTTAACTGTAGTATTAAACAACAATAGTCATAGCTGTGTTCATGTCTTGCATTAAATTAAAACTTGAAAAATACGTTGAAGTGAATTTCAATTTGTATGTACATTGCAGACCTACTCTACTACTCTACTGGGTACAGAGTTCCAATTTATTTATAAAATGCAGAAAGAGAGGGCTGGCGACTCCTTCAGCACTCGTGTTAACTGCTGCGAGCCACGAGTTAGCGTGAATACGGTTTGTTGATAACTTCTTATTTTAATGACTATGGTAGAATTCATAGCAATCATGTTTCACTGTACTTGAGTTATACTGTAAGTTTCTGTGACAACTGTTTCCAATTTAATTACTAAAAATAAGGTATTTGTGATAAAGTGATAATATTTACTGTCCAAGTTTTATGACAGCAGTGGACATCAGAAAATGCATGAGAATACCAAATTTGATTATTATTTCCTTCTTAATTAATGAGTTCATGAGGCGTGTTCTAATTGTGTAATTGAGTTCAGTACTCAATTAGCAATAATATTTTACTAGAAACTTTGTGGTTTGCACCAGCTCCGATAGCCACGCCAACAGCAGAGGAGTAGAAGCCAGTATGCTTACCATGGAAAGCAGGTGGCACATCCTCAGGAGACATGAGGGCCACCAGTGGCTGGCCAAAAAAGCGCGGCATGTGCTGGAACACATGGCTGTTGTCGCTATCCATGATGAGGAAGAGTGGCTTCCGTGTGTATGGATACAGGTCACCAGGGTACAGACTGGTTCCATGCGCCCCCCATTAGTAGGAGCCAACAGCCGGAGCAAGGTCAGACAGGGAAGAGGTTAAGAAGAGAGAGAGAGAAAAAAGGAAACTCAGCCCCACATCAAGGAAAGAGACATGCAAACAGACAACAGGATGTAGGTCACCATAGGTCAAAGGCACACCACAGAAGGTGATAGAGAAATGTAAAATATTGAAAAAGCTACTAGTAAATAAAATGTGGTTCTCAAAGGGGTCTTACCAGTGCATATCTTTGAGCTGGATGTTGCGCTTATTAGAGTGGTCAGGTTCTCGTTTGCTGTTAGTGGTCACTCCACCATAGTCATAACCAACTGCATGAAACATGGAAACGATGGCTTTCAGTACTTTATTGTTAAAAATCAGTGAAGCGGAGATAAAATGGTTATTTTTTCGGCAACACAATTTCTACCAGTGGACACCAAAAACTGTGTGACATTCAACATTAAATAAATTACCTACTTTTTACTAATTAACAATAATTTACTTTAGGATACAAGTTGCAATACAAGTAGAAATGAAGATGGGTAGTGCTCAAGGTATGTCCACTTAATAGGAATCAACAGATTATCCCCAGTTTTGTGACATCTATCCCCAATCTTGTAGCAAAAGGCATCGGCATTCAATGTATCATTTTCCCACACAATCTTCCTCACACACTGCAGGACAAAACTACGTGAAACAACGATGTATATTTTTGAGAGGCCTTGAGCACAAATATCTCCTAAGTGATGTTAGTTCAGATTTCCTGCTAAATCAACCGGCTTCGAGTTCACCAGCTTCAATTGTACAATTTGTATCTGCTAATGTCACTAATTATTGTTAGTGAGAGTTAGTTAAATAATTTATTGATGACTGCAGCACATTTTCTGATGTACACCAGTGCAATATGTGTTGCTGACAAAACAACCTTTTTATCATACTACAATGTTTTTAACCCATTACAGCATGGTTTAACATATACAGTCGACGACCGATATTTCGGACGCCCAATTTTTCGGACATGCTTGATTATTCGGACTTTCACCCGGCACCAGGACATACCTTATAAATTCAATATATTTCGCAGCTCAAAATTTCGGACACTTAAGGACGGGCTGTTCGATATTTCGGACTTCCCAAGCGTCAGCCAAGCCGACTACCACGCATTTTTGCGTGTGTCGTCGCCATCTTGTTTACTTTTTCCTCCAGTAGCCTCAAACCGGTGCTGGCCCTGCGTGCCGCCGATACCTCCGCTAGGGTGGCTACCTCCGCTAAACTGATGCTGGATTGAGGCTATTTCCACAACAGCGTCGCTGGTGTCGCTGCCGGAAAAGTTTTCTTTGTTTAAAGCTGTGATCGTCGGATAGGTCGGACTGCATCGACTGACTGTCCGCCTGTGTGTTTGCCAGTATTTCACGTGTGTTGCTGATGTGCTCATTCATAATGGAGAAGAGATCGTCGATGTTGTCGTCGGCCTCGAGAGCTCCGATGAAGCGGGGAAAGTACGTCACCATGTCGATGGCGAAGAAAGCTGCTATCGTCAAGCTCGTTGAAAGTGGCCAATCGCGGGCAGAAGTTGCGAAAGAGTTTCAAATTTCCAAACAGATTTCGGACTACATCAAAAACAAGCAAAAGATTTTGGAGGCAGCGGAAAAGCCTACTGGATGTCATCAGAAAAATGTAAGCCAAGGCACCTACCCAAAGCTCGAGGAGGCCCTTCTCGTATGGCTGAAGTCAACAGTGGCCAGCAAGGTTCCCGTCTCCGGGGGCCTCCTCAAACAGAAAGCTGAGACGATGGCGCTTCAGATGAACATTGAAGGATTTAAGGTCAGTGATGGCTGGCTAAGAAACTTCAAGAAGCACTTTGATCTCAGTTTTAAAAAACTGTGTGGCGAAAGTGCAGCTGTTGACCTGAGCGCCGTTGCGAACTACCGCTCTGAAAAGCTACAGTCCCTTTTACAGGAGTACTCGCCAGTAGATACTTTCAACTGTGATGAGACCGGACTTTTTTTTAAGCTGATGCCAGAAAAGACTCTTTGCCTTTGCTGGCGACCCTTGCCATGGTGACAAACACAGTAAGGAGCGAGTTACTGTACTTATCGGTAGCAATATGTCAGGCACGGAAAAACTGCCGATGCTCGTCATCGGCAAGTCGAAAGCTCCGAGGTGCTTCAAAGGCGTAAAGTCTCTGCCTGTTTTGTACGAGGCCAACAAAAAGGCCTGGGTAACTCAGCAGATTTTTGAAAGCTATGTCAGAAGACTAGATCGCAAATTTGATCTACAAGGCCGTAAAATTTTGTTGTTTGTCGATAACTGCACTGCACACGGGCACATTAACAACTTGAAGTCTGTGCGCGTCGAGTTCTTGCCACCGAACACGACAAGTGTCCTACAACCGATGGACCAGGGTGTTATACGCACTCTCAAAGTGAACTATCGGTCACGTTTGCTTTCGCGTGTGGTGGTGTGCCTCGACAGTGGAAAAGCCTACTCGGTCGATTTGCTTGGAGCACTCAGCATGCCGATGCGTGGAAGTCGATGGCATCAACAACACTGCGCAACTGTTTCCGCCATGCGGGATTTGTGTTGAATGGCGAGTCGGCCGCCCGGAACGAGGACAGCGTCGTCGAGCAGGTGTCCGGAAGTGAGCAGCTCATCGACGATCTTCGCACTACAGGCGTCGAGATTCCCTCAAATGTCTCGTTTTCCGAGTTTGCTAGTGTGGACAGCGAGTTGGAACTGTGCGCTGGCCTCACGGATGAAGAAATCATTCGCCAAGTGCTTGCGGAGTCCGAGAGCGACGATGACGACGACGGCGACTTACCTGTAACAGCGCAGCCGACGCAAGCGGAGCTGATGCAAGCGGTCGCAACTCTTTCGTCGGCTTACCGCGACTCGACGACTCTCGCCGAAATTCAGGCGGACCTGCTCGCACAGAAGCGAAGCATAGTTCAGAAGAGGATTAATCACTTTTTCCACCCTCTATCTCAATAGTAAGCAATAAATTGAGCTTTTTGGGGGCACATTTGCTTTTTCGGACAGCCTGATTTTTCAGACGTTTTTGCGATCCCTTGAGGGTCCGAAAAATCGGTCGTCGACTGTATGTCATATGATATACACAGAACTGCTACGAACTTAACAGAATCAAAAAGAAGGAAAATCTTACATATTTACCCGAAATCTATGTCTAGCAATGAAATACATAGCGACTGTAACTCTGGAAATAATGAGTTTTTTGTTTTTTTCTTTAAAACCGTATGGCAGCAGCTCGTCACAAAATACGGAAAAGTTCACTAATAAACAGGTTTTTCTCACAAGTTTGACACCTGAAATGTGCACACAAAAATACCAGGGTGTTTATTTGGTCAGCCTACTGTAATGTTTTGAACGAGAAAGACAGTCAGGTGGTTCGATGCATAGAGTTTCTTGTAATAATTACTAGAGGAAACTCTGGTGCTAGCGTCTACGACAGCTACAAGCAGGGCAGCCGAGTCAGCATGGGAATGATGATTAGTACATGGATTTGCCTAAACTTCGTCCTTCTGGCTTCAAACAGCATCGTGACTTTGTAGACTGATCATTTTCAAGTAAGTGCTCCATTATAAATAATAAAATAAACACTATTAAAATTGTCCAATGGCAGGATTTGAACACAGGACCTCAAGCACAGAAGCTCGATATTGAAACCATCATGCCACGGACGCACGCGTCGACAAGTGGTATAGAACACTGTTAATTTCTCACAGTCCAGCCAGCGCACTGAGACGCTTGGCATGTTTCAATTTGGCCACCTTAACAGTTGGAACCGCTGAAATTAGAAGCGATTATGCGTGTTCACAAATTCTTATTGCCTTCCAAATTTATAAAGAGTATAAATTGATTTGAAATTTAAGCCAATGAAGGCAGATAGAGTGCAATAAACAAAACATGAATATCAGACAAAACAATGTACTAACCATCATTCCCATTGTGGCTGAATGATCGCAGCGCCAGAGTTCCCTCTAGTAATTATTGTACGAAACTCCATGGTTTTATGAGGCAAGCTTTAATTACTGCATCATGTATGATACAGCATACAGCTATGGGTTGTTTTGTGTAGGAGCAGAGATTTGTGTCCCCGTGAGTGGACATATTTAGCGGCAAAATACAATGTTTTTAGAGGCTATACTGATTCTTAGAACAGTTACTGTCATGAATATTATTAGAAAATTAAAATGCCAGCAGTGCTTACGATGAAGATAACGTGGGGGCTACCACGTTCTAAGAGCTAATGGCAACAGCAGCAGCAAAGAACATTAGTAAGAAGAGGATGGAGGCACTGTTGTGGCTTGCAAGAGGCACCTAAAGACTATTCAAAACAAACATTTATATAAAAAGGAAAACTGTAAAGGTTCTGGCCTAGATATTGAGGCTATGAATCAGTCAATCAAGGATGATATCAAATTTTAAAGAAATTTGTACTAGTTGGGACTGTGAGAAATTTTTTACAGCAAAGTTTCAAGTTGTATACACAAACTACTTGGGTCCCAGTAAGACTCAAGCAAGGTTGGGTACTTGTATACACAAGTCATTTGCGTTGCCTCAAAGCTCTCTACTAAGATAAAACAACATTGGCACACCACAAAATGCCAACATTACATATGGCAGTTCAAGTCTTCCACAGATGCTGTGTAGCATCTTAACGTTACCGTACAACTAAACCATTTTTTCTTTGTTCTCATGGTATGGGGCATTCCAAGTACTGGTTTTACAGCTTGTTGTTAAGCTGAGAACTGTTGAGCCAGAGAACCCAAGCATGCATAAGTGACAATCTGAGCAAAGCCCTCACCCTCTTCAGGGTGCTTAACATTGGGGAAGCTGCCATCAGCAGAGACGTAGAGCAGCAGCACCCCATTGGGTGGCAGCTCCTTGAAGCCCGAAGCCAGGAACACAAACAGCTGGCTGAATGTGGGCTTGTACAGCAGGTACTTGTGTGGGTTCTCACGCTT
The DNA here is from genome assembly GCF_013339745.2 of Dermacentor silvarum. NCBI lineage: Eukaryota > Metazoa > Arthropoda > Arachnida > Ixodida > Ixodidae > Dermacentor > Dermacentor silvarum. The sequence continues at coordinate 49,742 of NW_023606561.1, forward strand.
GCCAGGACGGCTATCACCTGTGCCCCCATTCTCAGGCTGCAGACAGTCCAGTGGCCATGTCAAGAGCACAGAAGCACCAACAGACCTTGAGATGTTCCATATTCAAATTACACTCGCTGTTCTAGATTAGACACAAATTTGCTACTTACTTAATTACACAAATGCCTTGAATTCTATGACAAAATACTTCACTGCATCGATGCAGATGGTGTTGTGTCGCTTATAGTTTAAAGAAATCCAAGCAAACTTCATTACCATTAAATTGAGATTGCCTTAGCTTTCTGACCTCCTAGAACTCCACTTTACCAGCTTCTATGTAAGGGGTAGACCCAATAATGTATAGTAAAAGTGCACATTAATACAAAAGTTAATATAACAGGAGGATTAAATTTTCTAGCCATGAAAAAAAAAAAAAAAACACAATGACTACAGGTGCTTCCATTCAAGACACTTAAAACTGCAATCGAGTACACGAAATTAACACAAAAAACTTTGGCAGTAGATTACAATAAGAGGAGTATATTTGGCAGGCCAAAACCTGGGAGAAAAAGAAAAAAGAAAGCCCCAAGACCCCCAAAATCTAATATTATAAGCCCCATTTTTACAGCCCGTTATGGAGAAGTTTCAGGAGCAAGTAAAACTACCTTTTGAAGTAGGTCAGGAACAACTCAATAATTGAGCAGTTTGTAAGCAGCCAAAGCAAATTTTTGCAGCAGATAAGGAGCTGCCAAAGTGGTATACTGAAGCAAGCACATAGTACATATGCCTTCAAAAGCAGCTTCCAAGAGGTGTTTGGGGACAGGGGTCGAGAGCTGTTCAAGTAAGCAGTACAGAAGGGAATGAATAAAGGCACAAGAATCTCAGAAAATGGAAGAATAATGCATGTGTACAAATAGGTGCATAAAACTAATGTCATAGCAAGTTTCACAACAGCTGCACCAGCAAGAGTACATGCGGCACTTTGCATCAGCCCAATTAACCTCGTAACCACAGTAAGTAAAAATGGCATGCAGAAGAAAAGTTTATGGGGCTTTTTAAGTATGTGGCTAGTGATTCCTATGCCAACCAAGAAGTCTATAAAAAAAATTTTTAACCTTACAATGACAGCTGTTATGGGCACATTCCACCAAAATATACAATTTAACCGTAGTAGCACCCAAGCAACTCCACAACATTATTTTAGGTACTACAAGAAAACTCTCTTGTAGTTCTTGCTTGTGTTAATATCCCAACAGTACTTCACACGTCACAAGCACCAATGCACATTATACACATGCACTTCAGCCAAGGAGGCACGCGGGAATTCCATAACTCAACAGTATGTCGTTTACAACTACAGTAATAGCACACACATCATCTACTGGAAACTGAATTGGCATAACTTTCAGAGTTTATCAAAACATTAAATATATTTCACAATCTCTTTTAAATTATTGGTTAGTCTGACAACTGAGAAAGATGGAAGCAACACAATTTCTACATGTAGGCAAAAAATTTGGCAGCGACTCAACCATCGCTGTGAAAGCAAGAATGGCCAGAAAGAGAGAAATAATTTAATAAATTGGGCAAGCTACATTGAGACCGAATGTAATGAAAGTTAAGAGGAAACTGGAACTGAAAATAAATATATCTGACATGTCAGACATCAGCATGGGTGCACAGTGACATGATCAGTTATTTATAGCATAATCTATGCACTGACTTGCCCAAAAAAGCACTTTCTTAGTGATAATAATTATGCCACCTTATCAGAAATTTCTTGCTGCCTATAGTAATATCTCCACCTAACTACAGCATGATCTCTGTTTACAGTGGACATCACAACCACCTTCTGGCAATACTTATGCAACCAATCAGCAGTGTCACATTTTTGGACATTTTTAAGTAACAAAACCACATTATAACATCAACTAAATGTGTTAAAATATAAATAAGTGAGGGTTGGTAGTTTATGTACCCTCATTCACATTTAGTGACTTAACAGTACAGCCTTTCAGGTGCCACGAAAAATTAGTGAACTGGACAGAACTCTAAAGATGATAAATGTAAATTATAACCTATATCATGAAGTGAGAGAAAGAACTTGCTTAGAAACGAAAACAATCAATTCACGTACAAAAGGTACCCTTCCAGGAGCAGGTGAAGCATCATAGAGCTGCGTAGTATCTTCTTGTGGTTCCCGCTCCAACGTTTGCAGCATCCGGAACATGTCCAGCGTCAGCTCGCTGAACTTCACCTGGGGAGGGTCCGCCATCTTGGCATCAACACCAGGAGAGAAGCCTTGTGTTACCCTTCTGCAGCATTTTTCCCATTTCTCTCCCTCTCAATCTACTTCTTTCTCTCTCCCTCTCTCAAACAGACACTGAACTAAGTCACTACATTTAGTTGTGGGCCTATCAACTCAACTCAAACAATATACACCAGGTCCTCTCCTGCTACTCTCCCCACACATGAAAGTGCATAAAGCATGCACAGCCTGTGCTAATCAGCACACAGTAAAAGCAACGTTTTAGCCCTATTCTGCATTCATCATCATCATCATCAGCCTATATTTATGTCCACTGCAGGACGAAGGCCTCTCCCTGCGATCTCCAATTACCCCTGTCTTGCGCTAGCGTATTCCAACTTGCACCTGCAAATTTCCTAACCTCATCATCCCACCTGACTTTCTGCCGTCCTCGACTGCGCTTCCCTTCTCTTGGTATCCATTCTGTAACCCTAATGGTCCACCGGTTATCCATCCTACGCATTACATGGCCTGCCCAGCTCCATTTCTTCCGCTTAATGTCAACTAGAATATCGTCTACCCCCGTTTGTTCTCTGATCCACACCGCTCTCTTCCTGTCTCTTAACGTTACTCCTAAGATTTTTCGTTCCATTGCTCTTTCTGCGGTCCTTAACTTGTTCTCGAGCTTCTTTGTTAACCTCCAAGTTTCTGCCCCGTATGTTAGCACCGGTAGAATGCAATGATTGTACACTTTTCTTTTCAACGACAGTGGTAAGCTCCCAGTCAGGATTTGGCAATGCCTGCCGTATGCACTCCAACCTAATTTTATTCTTCTGTAAATTTCTTTCTCATGATCAGGGTCCCCTGTGAGTAATTGACCTAGATAAACATATTCCTTTACAGATTCTAGAGGCTGACTGGCGATCCTGAATTCTTGTTCCCTTGCCAGGCTATTGAACATTATCTTTGTCTTCTGCATATTCATCTTCAACCCAATTCTTGCACTTTCTCGATGAAGGTCCTCAATCATCTGTTGTAATTCCTCTCCATTGTTGCTCAATAGGACAATGTCATCTGCAAACCGAAGGTTGCTGAGATATTTGCCATCGATCCTCACTGAAGGTCGTAAGTTCGAATCCTGCTCCATTCCACTACATTTTCAGGCATGGAGTGGTGCCTGACACCGGCAAAAAAAAAAAAAAAAACATATTGCCGAGAGCTAGTGGGGCTATACTAGTTCAGGTGCAACCAAACTAGGCAGGCCCACTAAGCTTCATCAAAGTCACTCCCTCACCAGAACAGGAATTGGCCTCCCTGGTGCAGTATTCGGCCACCACCTCCCTCATGACTCCGACAATTAACTATTCTGCATTATGAAAGTTTAATGGCATTCAATTTGTTACCGATGAGAAGAAGGCAAAGCAAGCTTTCAATATTGAACAACTAGGGCAGCAGCTATGAAAGTACATAGGCAGGCATGTTCATGTACTCACAGTGATTGTTAGACAAGTACGTGTCAGCAACATTAATATAGGTATAGTATATCCTGCACCTTCACATGACAGCAGAGTTGCTCTGCTTACACCAGGTTCTGACACAAGAAAGAGAGCATGACGAAAAAGGGCCCAATAAAATACACCATGGAAAAAGTAATGTGGCATTATATATATACTTAAAGATGCCACCATTGAAATAAAATTCTGAATTTAGATGTCATTCGATAAAACACGTGGTTTTTTAAACACATTTTAATCATAAAATGCTGAACAGAAATGTACACAAGATGGAAAAAAAAAAGCTTGGATTCAGAAGACATTAATAATAAAAACTAATATGTACATACCGTCAACCACAAAATATTACGGACCAAGCGATGTGAGAAAACATTAAATTTTCTAGCATCTTGAAACAATAACCAGTAAAACCATACAGCACAATGTTGTTCACATATAATAGTAGAGCTGGAAATGTTAATACCAGGCTGTGGTCCAAGGCTGCGGAGATAATCTGCTTTTTCTCAAATCCTGTGGTCCATAAATTTTGGTGGTTGACTGTACAGTCATAATGCAATCAAATGCACTTATATGCACATAAGTCGCTCTTCCAATTTTCTGGTTTCTTTTATGGAAAATCCAGATGTTTTTCAGTATTCATCTTTCTCACTTTTCAAAATGCAGCATATTGGCATTGCTGCCCATCAAAATGTCAATAACCAGTATCAGTGACAAAATAAAATAAATTAAATAAATAAATAAACAAACAAGCAAACAAACATGCATAGAACTAAGTATACAGCATAATTTAATTATGAACTCTTAACCCTCTCAGTGCAAATACTTATCTGTATGCTTGTTGGCGTCAGTGTTGCCGCCAATAGGATGACAACCATGAGGACCGTGGTGTATGGTTAAATGAGAACATACTGACCACCCAAAATAAAATTGTGTTGGCTTTCACGGAAACATTTTAACAACGGTCCCTACCACATTCTCTCATCTTCTGATTAAGCAAATATGGTCCTACATACACCTTTCAGCAGCACAACAGAATAACGTACACAACTATGTGTGCCCAGCGCCAAACTACAAAACTGTTATTAACCAAACTATTTAGGTGAGAGTAACCTTCCTTTTCTTTTTCCGACTTGATATGTACAGTCAGCTGCAAAAGTTTACGGATCACAGGATGTGAGAAAATGAATTTTCAAGCAACTTGTAACCATAACCAGCAATACCCTACAGCACAATGTTGTTTGCATGCACTAGTAGAGGCTGGAAATGTGAATACCAGGCTGAGTTCCGAGGCTGTGAAGATAATAACGGTGTCAGCAAGCTTTCCCTACCACTAAACACATTGCAAGTACAAGTGACTTCTACAAAAAAAAGTGCGCTCAGCCAAAACAGAAAATCCTACTGCAATTTTCTGTTCTCTTTTCCATTAGTTCAGTGGAAGAATTCACAATGGGGTTAAAGGCCAACTGCTATGTAATTTTGGACCATGTAAGAAGCCTAATTAAGGTAGAATAGAGCTTCCGTGAAAAATTATACATTTGAAATAAGAGTGGAAGCGTCATGAAAAGCTCCCAAATATAACTGTTTTTGATACCGCAACAGACGAAAACACCACCATCACCGCCTGCCGGACGTGACACATGACAGAGCACGTGGCTCCTAGGTATGACCTCTGAGATAAGGCAGTGCACACAGCTGCCTGCAACACGCTGAAAAATCTCGGAGGCAGTGTGCTGAGACTTTCATCATAGCAACAACCACTAGGTATCTTAGGAAAGCATGGTTGCGCGAACAGGAAAAGAAAGACATGGAAAGAAAAGTAGGAAACGATAGGTCAGGCGCTGATGAAGGGCCTGACCTATCGCGGACCTGATGGCGGACCTGAGCGACTGATATAAAGCTAATTAAGCCATTAGGATCAAGAAAGCTGCTTCTGTAAATCAGTTTTTGACCATACGGATTAGAAATAAACCATTCCTCATTTCGTACAGTGCACACGCAAAAAGCTAGAAGCGACGACACGACGCGCAATCAACATCCGTGTATGCGTTGCCGATCTCGAATGCGGCCAGTCGCACTGGCCGGCACTTCCCTAAATGAAATGTGACTACGGACATCCATGGGTGTATTTCTACCCATTGTTATGCTGACTCATTATTTAGCTTACGAGGTGCACTGTCTGCCTCGTATCCCAAATGGGCAGCAAGCGGAGGCCCCTTCGATATAGCATGCGTCAACAACTGTCTCGTTCAGCTGCCAACGATGTCATACTTCACGGCATCGGCGTTTCCGCGAGAAAACTATGCGTTCTCTAAATGAATGATCATACGCGCAATGTCCTATTCTATGTCTACTTCACGGAACACTAATTGTGTGCATGGCGAGAATACGAAGAATGATAAGCCGGTTGCACAACGCTCCCCTATACTACGGTCTCCCGCTCGCTGTTTTCGAAGGTGTGTGGTCACTCATATCAGCGCAACCCAGAGTGATGTAACGGTGCTTAAATGCAGAAAATCTGCGTGTTTTGATATGTTCTGACATTAATTGATGTCACCAATGAGCGGCAATCTCAAGCGAACGACGAGTGGTCACGGTACCTGCCGATGCAAACAAATGCACCGGTCGGTGCTTTGGACTGTCAGCGGCGTTCTTGCGGGATACAAATGCGGAAAGTCGTGCTCCACATTGAGAATGCGAAGCGGTTCCCTGAGAAGGGGTAAAACACGTAACATAGCAAGCAGCACGTATAACAATCAGTGGTAGGGCGACCCTTGGTCTTCATGTTGCAGCGCGATATGTTGCGCATGGGCGCTGGCTCTAGTGGTGGCAGGTGGAATGCGGACAGCGATTCGTGGCTATTGAATTTTTCTGAATCATAACTGTCACTGTTTGACAGATCCGAAAGGGTGGTGCAGCTTACAATGTCCCCCGAAGGTCTCCGAAGGTGCGGCGAGGTCACGAATAAGCTGAGCGTCTGCTCTTCGCCGGTTTCGTTCGCCCCGCGGGCGAGACCGGCATGCGCTGCATGCCTTCCCCGCCAGTGGTACACTCGTGACGTCACACGCAGAGGTTCGCTCGGCTGCTTGGTCAGGTTTCGGTTTCGTTTTTGCAGAACAATTCTCCTATCAGGTGCGTCACAGGAGGGTCTCGGGAACCTAAATATTTTATTAGCTTGACATGGTCAAAAAATCGCCGGAGTTGCCCTTTAACAAGAAAAACTAGAGAATTTTCAGTGGTATATACTACTCGTTTGTGACAAATTTACCAAAGTGAAATTTCGTTGCAGTTGGCCTTTAGTAGCTTTAACCCATCCTTCAATTTAAGTTTACCATTGATTTGAGCCTCATACAGTAAGGCTATGTAAAAGTTATTTCTAGCCAGAGTCATGGTAAGTGTTGTGCTTCTGTAGAATACCTTCAGGTACGACACACATGCCATGTAACCCTGTGCTTTACCAGGCAACTCAACAATCAGATTGTGGTCTGTGTTGCCACTGACTGCTTCTGCATCCGTGTTTGAAAAGCTCTCCACCAGCCATCAGCGCGCATGCCTGCTTGTCGTAGATACCTCCAGTCTCCTTGAATTTTTTCTGCTTCTCACCTGCAGCCACTACTCCCCATTTCCTTTTGTAAGATTATCTCCTGGCATCTCCCTTCACCTTCATGGCTCTCCCTGTAACACATTCTTTCTTCAAAGTTATTTTGTTGCTAAGGCCATAGCAAATGGCTCAGCACCCCCTTTAAACAGTCTTTCAAATTCATTGCAGCCTACCCAAGACTTTCAATTCCAATACTTTTCATTAGTGCAGTCTTGCCTTTCACCTTTGTGCAGCTTGCTTAACTAAATACCCCAGTCATCTATAATGTTTGGTATGCCGTGTTCTCAATTACCCAAAGCTGGCTGTCTCCCCAAGTGTACTCTTGCTGTTATGGATGCCAGTGGCTGCGTGTGCCACAGTCTGATGATTATTTTATTTATTCTATTTCATACTGACAGCCTGTTTATCAGGATCTAGGCAGGAGTGGGTAGTACAGTGGGTAGTCATAGAGTGCCCGCCTCAGCTGCGGGGAGTTATGGATTCGATTCCCACCACCACCCGGCCCCCACTGGTTCAAATGGGCCCAAGCATAGCCCCACCCAGAGTTCAGCTTTCTTCAGAGGTGATACGCTTGGGAAAGGAGCTTGCGCCCTAAATTCTCGTCGGAACGCTCTTGAGCACACAAGAAAAGGAGGTTTGGGTCGCTCCCACGGCGGCAATTTTCCATGTGGCACTCCAAATGCACGTTCGGGTTAGGGACAAACACAGTTTTCGAAGCGTTCAGGTCCCATAATGACCAAGCCCCAGGCCGGCAGCGCGCTTGTACCTATTTAATAGTGGGAACCCAGCGGCAGCACTTGCCTACCATAGCCGCAGTGAATGCTCTTAAACAAGGCCGTCTGTGGTTGGACAAGAGGCACCCAGAGACCATGCATGAAATCTCTATTGGGCCCCCTTTCGAGATGCGAAACCTCACAAGCTGAGCACCAGACCAGGGAAGTCAGAAGTGCAGGGTGCCTTTTTACTCTTTGTGGACAAGTGTTGCCACCAAAAAAATGTTTCTTACCAAGTTTCAATTTTGAGTAGAGTTTCTGGCTAAATGTCTTCTGACAACACTGAATGACAGGCAGAAAGCATGATTTGTTGGATTAGAGCAGGAACAGAGGATGAGGAGCAAGTCTGCTGCACAACTCGCTTTCTTTTGAAAGCACAGAAAGACCAATGCAAATCCCCAGCTGCAGTGGCATCACACGGGTAATGTAGAGGAAATGTAATGTACACACTTACTATGCCATCCTGTTTACATGCTTGTAAAATTCATTGTAAAATTGTTGTGAAGTGCTTGTGCACAAGTGCAACTGTTTTACGGGTGACCAACACCCTGTCAGGCTCTTGCCTTTTGTCTTGGCGTCCTCTCTTTATTGAAAAGGAATAAAGTTTCACTTTGACTTGTTTCACACCTGATGATAACTATATGTACAAGTTCCACACAGCTTGATTCCAGTGTTCTGCCTGGTGTTGCTCGCAGGCAACAAACCTAAATTTATCGCTGAAAAAGTTTACACAGAAGATTTTTTTTTTCATTGATAACCTAATTTTCTATGTATTTTTCACATTTCGATGAAAACTGAACATTTCCTTCAGGCGTTTTTATGTCTAATCCTCAAAAATGTTTAAGGTCAGTTCACCGTCAACTTGCATTGGCATGCATGGTGGCTGCAAGGCTACTGTTACAGTACATAAGTTTGGAGAAAATTTTGGAAGCCGTAACTGTCCAAAAAATGGTCTAAAATTATTCCCACATCATAAGTGTCATTTTTCAATATGTATTCTTTTTTTTTCTTTTAGGTTATAAATATGTATTCATACAGCTAGCTGCACATTCTCTAGTGGCCAACTGTATTTAAATTTGGATCTTGTTGCTAATTATACCTGGTTTCTGATCCTTTCCTGAACTTTTACTTGCAGAGTGCTCTGCTTACTGTGTTCAATTATGTATTAGCATTGTGTGAATTTCTGTATTTCGTGTTTGTTTTTTTTCTCTCTCTCTTTGCATTGCAGCTTGACTTGCAAAATTTTTGACGACAGTTGCACGATCTATGGTGCCTCCATGTCTCTTCTTGGTGATAACAAATATACTGCTTTGTTGCGTCTTTAATTTTTGACATGCTGTTTGTTAGACCAATGTTATCTTTATAACCCCATTAATGTTCAAACAGGTCCTTAGGTTATTGTAATTAAATAAATGAAATAAATGAATGACTAGGGCATATTAATTAATGAGTGCAACAATTTATAGATGGCATGTTTTCACTTTGTTTTCTTTTGTAAGTGTCCTTCACAGAGAGCACGAGACCAAAACTGAAACAATAGCTTTCAAGCTATGCACAGCACAGTGCAACTTGTCTAAAAGGACGCCATTCAGCAGTGCTGGAAGTTTAATAAAAAAGAAAGAAATCAATAGCAAACGAACAATGTCCTACGTATTGGTAAGGAAAGAATTAAATCTGACCCTCTCAGGTCTTTAACATACACCTAAATCTAAAAGCATGAGTGTTTTTGCATTTCACCTCCATTGGAATGCAGCCACCACAGCTGGTAATCAAACCCACAACCTCATGCTGACCAGGACATCACAGCCACTGCAGCAGGTAAGTGTAGGTCTCCTTAAGTCTTGTCAGTATACTGGGCAATTACACAGTGCACCGTGCTAGGTCTTGTGCTCACCACTGTTTGGAACAACCAGTCCTTACTTAGAAACAAACAAAATATAGTCACAAAATAGATCTGGAAAGCCTTCTAAATGCCTAGTGCTGATGGAAGAGCATGTGCGTGTGAGCCTTCCATGTTACCATTGAAAGAGCAAATAGAGTTTCTAAACACAAACTAACTTTGCCTTGTTGGCACACGTCTAGTATTTTAGTCTGTTCTAAACGTTTTTTTTTTTTTTTCTTGAGCATCTTTTGCATTTGCTGTTTTTCTTAACCTGCCTCACTGAATATAAGTGCATAAGTGCCCTGCCATTTAAAGACTAGAAGCATTTGCCAGTATGTGTTCTGCATACCAGTTTAATTGGCATGTAGCTGTCATGTGTGCTTATCACAATTAGAGCCCATGAGTTAAGCTGAATCAATTTCATTGAGAGATTCCTTCAAGTTTTCCACATTTATGCCTCCAATCTATGTGCTGAATGCCTGCTGGTATTCAGCCATCCAAAGCAAAGAGACAATGAAGCCAGGCAAAGCACAGAGTAAATTAAATGTTAGATTTCATTGAAATGTAGGAATAAAAATGAAAAGGCCAATGAAAGAGGACGAAAAGAAAACATGCTGCAGGTATGAGCTGATCTCAAACCATTAGCATAACGTGCACAGCGTTTTCCATTAAGCAACCACGATGGGCGTCCTTTTGTCAACATTCTTGGGCTTCTGTTGAGTTCTGTGGTTTTACGAGCCAAAACCACGATTTGATTACGAGGCACGCCGTAGTGGGGACTCCAGATTAATTTTGACCACCAAGGGATCTTTAACATGCCCCCAATGCACGGGACACGGGTGTTTCTGCATTTCGCCACCATCGAAATGCGGCCGCAGCGGCCAGGATTTCATCCCGCAACCTCGTGCTCAGTAGCACAATACCATAGCTGCTAAGCCACCACAGTGGGTCTTGGAAATCTGTGTATGTGTACAAGATTAGCCCTAGAGTGCCAGCCAGCACCACATACAGCCATGGTGGCAGATGTGGAAGGCCCTTTCAACCACAAGCATCACGTAGTACATGAGCTAAAGAGCAGGCAACTGGCCATCAACCCTCGTATTCTCTCTCCTGGCATTAGGACTGGCAAAGTCGAGGCCATTGCTATGCAATGAGCTAGAAGAATAAGGGAAATTGAGGGGCTTGATTTTTTGCTATTTATAACCACATGAAGCTAACAAAAATGAAGCCAAGGAAAGCATAGGAGAAATGGACTGTTCTTTTAATTGAAATGTAGAAATAATAAGGAAAAATGAAATGAAAGTAAATGAAAACACCATTTGCCACTTGTGGGAGCTGAGCCCTATTTTCCACATTACGCAAGAAATGTTTAAGCAATTGAGCTACCACAGCGGCAGTCTAGTTACAGATTCTAATTTTTGAAAGAAATTAGAGAAAGTATGGTAACTTCTTTAGTCCCTTTAAGACAGCATCCTTGTTGTTTTACACTCACCAAATCCACTAGCTAGCAGCCCAAAACTTCATGTAACTTAATAAAAGAAGCAACAGTAAGCTCATGCAATATGTTGCATGACAACTCACAGCTAAGTTTAACGATGATTGATGTCAAACAATCACACTGAACCACACTACTTGCATAATATGAACTAAATATATTTAACAATGAAACAATATGCAAAAAACGAAGAAATATCAATAACAATACTGGCTGAATATTTTGCAAGTGAAAATATTCTGAAACTTTGTAATTTTGTCAGAACAGTTTTGAGAGCGCACAGCTTGCATGATTGCTGTAGCTGCTGCCACTCAACATTTCAACGTATATACATATACAGGGTGTTTCAGCAAACTTTCAAAATTCTTAAAGGTTGCCTGTGGCAGATAGCCCAATTCTAGTTCATGAGCTGGTCTACTCGAAGAGGCAGACATTACTTGCACAAGAAATTGAAATGCATAATCGAATGATCAATAAAAAATCACTAATTAAGTTTCTAACTAATTACCTGATGGGCCCATATTGCAATTTACAAATTGTAGCCGTGGAGTTAGCAAGGCGGATCCACTTGGAACGAATTCTCGGGATGACACCAGTTTCGAGATATTAATTCCCGAACTTTGCAGAGAAATGCATTTGAATTCCAGTTAATTTCTTAACAAAATGTCGCTTTCTGCATTGAAGCACAAACTTAACTGGAACGTCAATGCATTTTCCGCAAAGTTCGGGAATTAATATCTCGAAACTGGTGTCATCCCGAGAATTCATTCCAAGTGGATCCGCCTTGCTAACTCCACGGCTACAATTTGTAAATTGCAATATGGACCATCAGGTTAATTAGTTAAAAACTTAATTAGTGAATTGTTTTTTAATCATTCAATTATGCATTTCAATTCTTGAGCAAGTAGTCCGCCTCTTCTAGTAGACCAGCTCATGAACTAGAATTGAGCTATCTGCCACAGGCAACCTTAAACAAATTTTGAAAGTGTTCGCTGAAACACCCTGTATGTAGCATACCACACGCTGCAGTCGTATCCTAAGACAGCGTCAAATTAAAGTAGATGCAGCTGAAGTTACATCTTCCCTTTTGTACAAGTGATGAACATCAAATGTCACAGTGTTCAGAACCACAACAAGGAACAGACTGCATATATAATTAGTACTGCACAATAATGATAAGAAATTGAAAGAGATGGAGAAAGAGAGAGAGTAATTGAGAGAGAGCAAAGGACAAGACCACATAGGGGCCAGACCACTGAATTGCCTCGAAGGAGAGGGCTAAGGCAAGCACCGTAGACGAGTACTACGCAAAAGGGTAACATACAGACCCAACAGAACACACTGGCAAGCGCAAACAGCAGCCGCCTAAGGCTCAGCCCTTGCAGCCAGCACATGCGTTGCCTCTAGGAAGAAATAGGATGTAAGGCATCTGATTTACACAAGACCCTAACTCCTTGCAGCTAAGGGCCTATCAAGGACACTTCATGCAAATGTGCAACTAAGGACACCCATGTTATTTCAAGAAAAAATAGGGAAATTTTCAGTGTCGCTGAGAATTTGTACCTAAACGTGCCATATCTGTGAAACAGCAAACTGAAAAGGGTCAGGGCCATTTACAACCTGTGAAACTAACCAATACATAAACACGCACTCTAAGAATGCCACAAAATTTGAATATAGCAACACAGTTCAGACAAAAAGAAGAAAATGCAAAGGCACCTCAGAAACATAATGCAAATACGATTTTCACATTTACGTACAAAAACAAATTTAATGTTACCATAAATACTGTAAAGTAAGAAGCTAAGGAATGCATAACAAGGATAGAAATAATGATTCTATCCATGATTTCTAGATGAATGTCCCAAGTATAAATCACATTGCAGCTAGCCATGAGGCCTATCAAGTCCCAAGGGTTCTGGAACATGAACACATCATAAACCTGTACAATAAATTAACATTTTACCATAGGTCTAGAAATTTTGACTGAAAAGTGTAAGATGTGTCACAAAAACAGCAATTGCTTCGGGTGCAATTGGGAACAGCCTGGAGAACTGCAACACATAAATCAAACTAAACTCTATTTGTGGGTGCATAAAGCTGGGTTAAAAATATAATGCTGTGCCACAACCACACAGCCTCAGGCACTAGTTTTACTACCAAAACATCAGACAGTAAATTCAATATCAAGGAAATACTAATTTACCATCTACTACATAGATACACTCTCCAGTAAAAACGAAATAGAGTTCCTGCAGAATATATGCAGGATACCTGCAACTCCAATTATTACACACCAAGCACAGTCATAAAATACTCAGCTTTCTTATCTTGTGCAACAGTCCAGAAATGTGCCATGTGTTCTGGCAAAACCTACGTTGTTAGTAACATACCATACCACCCATGCAAAAACAGCTCTCCTAACAGGCACCATGGCATTCATGCCTTTTGATTCATTCTATCTACCATTCTATCTCACAAGAATGAAACATAACATATAGACTTTAGTTGCTAAAAGCTTATCACTGAGGTGCTGAGCATAACTAAAAGACATCAACAGGCAAGAGACACCACAGACACATGTCACAGGCAAAGGCAGGCACAGCATGCTGTATGGTCACTTACTTGGTCACAGCAGTTGCCAATGATAAGAATTTCCTGCAAGCTGAGATGACTGGAGGGAACTTTCTCCATGGGTGGGGTGTTTAAGGGGCTCAGTCGATGGGAAAGCACTATAGAGGACGAGTCCAGGTCTACCACATTCACCAGGTTATCAGCCTAACACAGACACAACAAACACAAAATAATGACAAGGCACCCAGCAAAATAAAAAGCCAGTAGAAAAGGCTCTTAAGGAACACCTCAGTAACTGACACAACACACACTGTTTTAACTTGACATACAAAATTGTCTCAATGCATGTCTAAAGTCGATGAACAATGTTACACCTACAGTTCTGACAGATTCTGGCTGGCTAAAGCTATCAGCCTTATAAGATAATCAAGAAAATATTGAACTGACAGCGCTTACAGGCAAGTCCAATCAACACAACCATTTCAGAGATGGCAATTAACCCTTTGCAGCCAAGAGGCATGCTCATTGTGGAAGGTTCACTCAAGTCAAAATGTCTTAGTGGACAAATCCTTAAACAGTGATCAAATTTAAAGTTCTGCTTTCATGGCACTATCTCTTGTGAGCTTTTACAGCATGTCGGCAACGTCTTGCTTTTCGCTGGAAGCTGTGCGAAACTAGAGCACCACATGTGTCTACACGTTTCATAGCACAGTTGAGTGGCTACAGCATTCACATTGTGAGGAAGACTTGCTGTTGTTCAGACTAGTGGAGACTGCTTCAGAAAACAGGATGCCACAAAAAAATTTATATCGACGAATGCACCAAATTTTAAGAACAGAAGGTTTTTGTACTGGACACCAATGAACCAATATTCAAGGGCACCAATGCAGTGCGAGCTATCATGAGTGAACACCTGATCATGGCTACTGCCTGACAGTGGACAATTTAAATACTGCTTTCAGAAGTCGTGGACGCTTTGGTCAGTAGAAAAACTGTTGAGAAGAGGAATGTCATTTCCAATTTCCCTCAAACTCAGGAAAGGAGAGATCACTGCATTTCAATGTGGGAAGTGTCTGGCACTTCAATGACACAATAAAAGATGTGCATGCCTTCTAGCACTGTTCTTGTGGCAACAATGAAACAGGTGCCAGACTACTGTGCAGGAGCTAGAGGTGGTAGTGCATAACAAAACAATGGGTGGTGTCAACAAAATCAATTAGAACCTCATTTACTACTCTATGTGCGCAGCCCAGCAATGTTATTTTTTTTTTTTTTTCCTTTTTTACAAAAACATTTCCAGGCACACCTCAGATATGGCTGTTTTGATGCCTTTGTTGTCTACAAGAAAGCGACAGGTAGGAACAAGACTATTTACAGTTCCACCATAATCTTGTAGAGGCTCTGATTGACAAGAACTCTCAACCTCAACCTAACAACAAAGGATGCAAATCCTCAGCTGCCGACAACGGCCTTGTCGCCTTGTTCACTTCCTCAAGTACATTCCGCCAACGGCTAAATGCCAAAAGCCACAAGGAGATGCTTCATGTGCCTAAATGATCCTCAGCCGATCGTAAGAGAAGCACTCGAGAAAGGAAACCAGGACCTGGTGTGAAGACTGCGGCGCAGTGCTTGTGGACTAGTCCTTGCCTTGAAGTGTACAAAATGCAGCCAAGTTATACTATAGGGCATTCATCACAATTTTTAGTATCGCTCTATTTTTAATGCAAAGAACACACATTTCATCTGACCTTAGATTTTTTAAGCTCTGCAGTGTTCTCTAATACTGTAGTTAAGCAAACTTTCAGTTGATTTTACTTCAATTTTTTTTTTCAAAGCCTTTTTCTGAAATAAGTTACTTCAGTAGTACATTTCTGGCTTTTTCTTTTGCGTATATCTTTGCTTTAAACCAATAAAAACAATTGGTATATTTTGTGTTGTTTTTGCAGAGAGTGCTTCGTAGCAAGAGGTTTATGCCTTTATTCATACAACATTCATACCAACTTACTGCAAAATGAAGCTTAACGAACACTATAAAAGAAAATTGAAGAAATTGAAACGTATTGCTGATGAAAAATTTTAATTTCAAGGAAATGAAGTGAACTGAATGAAAAGCTGAGCTCGCCCTTTGGCATTTTTTACCAGAAGTGCACGGCCGAACCTTAATCAACAATGGCACGTAAGCAGTTAAATAAGGTTGCCTTCAATTTTCCAATGAACATTTAAGTCAACAGTCAGTGAGTTGATTGATAAATGTCTGTTAAACTGTGCCCTGTGATGTGTAAATGCACCCACTGCATTATTACAATCAATGCAAATTTGTCTTTAAAGGAACCTATTGTTAATATATAGGTTCCATCTATGCCGCTGGTATAGCTCAGTAGCGTAGCCAGGGGGTGGCACACGTTTCGAAACCCAGTATTTTGCCCAGAAACTACAATGCAGCCCTATCCCAGTGCAACAGCATCCATCAGCAGTGCCTACGTTGACAACCCACTGTTGCCAAAAACAGTGATTTCACTGCACCTGCCGTGATGCACAGCCGGCGTGCCGTCACCTCGTTGAGATATAGCCAGACCCTATTCTAACACAAGGCGGCAACAACATCAAAAGAGACGACAAGGTGGACAAAGTACAAGCAATCACCCCACACCCATGTTCACAGGCACTTTCATGGCCTTCAATATACTTTGTGATTACTTCATACACGGATGCACAGAAACTGAAAAGAGCTGTAATGCAAAAAAAAAAGGGGGGGCAGTTATCCAGGATTTGACCCAAGTATCAGATGAAAATTGCAAGCGTCATTTAATGTAATTCAGGGCTACAGCCACTCAAAAACTTAGTATATTGTTTAATGTAACCACCAGGCAGTAATAACAAGCTTTATTTAGCAGGTTCTGAATAATTTGTTGGCTTTCTATTTTTGTTGGCTTTATACTGAACTTCAACTTTTCTGTGAGAGTAACCTTTCAGTTCATGTGTAGTGCTCACGCAAGCATCATTGAATGTTAAGTTTCCTTGGCGATGCATTCTTCTTCGTGGTACCCTAATAAACATATCAACAGGTTGTACTGTATTATCTTGCACTACTATTGTTACAGCATATGTCTATTCTGCTCAGCTGAATAAAATTATGATAAACTAACTAGGGGTGAACAAATATTCGAAACTTCGGAATAACGAATTGAATAGTCATTCGTAAATGCAAGCATTTTTCTAATACTTTTCAAATGTTTCAAAACGTTAATTGCACCCAAATAGACATAAAATTTGAGCAAAAGTATGGTACATTTCCACCCCCGCGAGCATAGTATAGGCCATAAAACATGAAAAATTGCGTAGTGCCATGCTTTACAGGCTGTACAGCGATAAAAAAGATAAAATTGTTGGATTTACAACATTATCTGCACCAGCAATGTGGCATTTGTGTATGTTTAAATCTTGGTGCATGATAGTTGGGACACCCTGTATAGTGAAGCACTGTGCCGGTTACGTCACAACTTTGTTAATGTCACCTGCAAACTGTTGCATTGTTGGTCTTCGAAATAAATACTTTAAAGGTCCAATGGAACAAATCTTTTTTGTTTCTCAATGCAACCTGCCTCCGTGACAAGCTAGAGGCAGATCATAGTGTGCGCAGCGTGAAGTGTACGTTTTGTTGATATTGTAGCACCTGCCTTGAATGTGTGCACTTCTAATGTGGTCACTGCTTGTCTTGTTGCATTTAATTTGTATCCTATTAGCTCAATTTTTTCCCTCTGCTTCCACCTCGGCTCTCGCCATAACCAATTCTTCTCTTGACCGCTGCCTCGCTTGACCCCGCGTGGCGTTTCACGGTGCTCGCTATATTCTAACAGCTCAAAGTACCACATGAGATGACTACCTGATGCAAAAGGAAAACGACCCTGAAAGAGTTAATGTTGGGGCAAAATGAAACTCAAACATTTGGGTGAACCTGTACATTTTTTTGCACATTCTTAAGATTTCCTGTGTAACCAGCTGATGTGATTGATACTTTGACGTGAAATGGCATTTCTGATGCACCCCTCACTAGTTTATTAGTGTAGCATAAACATTCATAAGAGCGCAATTAAAGAAGACAGTTGGGCTATTTCGTGCTCATTACAGACTTAAGACATCATTACCTAGCGCCAAAAAGACATTCGAATGACAGCAAGTAGCACACAGGACAGAACGCTAGACTTCAACTGCACCTTTACTACACAGAAACACAGGATTCATGGGATACGCATAACCTAGACACAAGGAAGCAACATTCCTTTTTCCCTTCCTCCCCTATACCACAGGAGCTACCAGAACAAAGTCATGGACATGTTATTTGCCAGATATGAACACTCTTCCTTGGTGAGAGCCAGGGACGGGGTTCACACACCTATCACCTGCTTTTTGATACAAAACGCTTCAATATTTCTCTATCGACCTGCCTCTGGAGCCACCTCAGCACACGAGTGCTTTGAAACTGCACGGTGCACGAGCACCTATGGCAATGATCATCAGCCACATGGCCACCCAGCCTGTCAGTGCCTTAGCGACTGGTGGCCATCAGGCTGATCATTGCCCATAGGTGCTCGTGTACCGCCCAGTTTCAAAGCACTCGTGTGCTCAGGCGGCTCCAGAGGCAGGTCAATAGAGATATTCAAACCGTTTTGTAGAAAAAAAGTTGCAGTTTCACTCGAAAGGCAAAGCATCGATTGTGATAGCAAATTAACAGACAGCTATACAAAGTAAGGATAGTAGTTTATCAGCCGTATTAACTTGCAACATTCACTTACTAAATTAACAAGCATGGTGTTAGCGTGCACAGGCAAACATTAACACATCACACTTGATGAGCACGGACACTCACTGTCAAAACGCTGGCATGAGGAACCGCGGCAGCAGCAGTGTGCAAAGTGACCTTCGTGCTATCACTTCAACACAAACTGAGCGGCAAGAACGCAGCACGCACAAAGGTATGAGCCGTCGAAGCGCCTAGACTCTGCTCTCAAGGCAGATCGTTTCAGGATGTAGTGCGCGTGGGCACAGAATATGCGGTTGCTGTGGGAGTACAATGCCGCCCCCCCCTTCCCTTCCCCCGGAACCTAGCGTGCGAAAGAAGATGGCGCACTTCCTTCCCGCTTTCCTTCCATGCGAGCACGAGATTGAGCCGCGATCATCCGCTCCCCTCGCATGCTTTCATTCGCACAGAGCATACAGCGCGCGGCGACAGTGTTATCGCCTTTGGACTTTATACGGAACATCATGGCGACGCCGACAGCAAAAATGAGCCTGGAGTGACCATATAACTGCTATCCCAATAAAAGCGGGATAGGCGTGTAAGCACACTGTCCCTGGCTCTCACTAAGAGTGTTTGTACCTGGGAAACAACCTGTCTTTCGACTTGCTCCAATAGCTACTGTGTCAGGAAAGGGGAAAATTAATGTTGGTTCTTTGCGTCTAGGTTCTGCGCATCCCATAAATCCCGTTTCTTTGTAGTAAAATTCAGTAGTAGTCTAGCATTCTGTCCTCTGTACTTCTCACTGTCATCCTATGTCTTTTTGGCGCTAGTTAATGATGTCTCAATTCATAAGAGCAGTAGAGCTACATCTAAGGCACAAAAGGTGTTCGCCAGTTCATTCGCACATGTGTGCATCAAAACTGGTTTAGATTATGGGATTGTGAATTCAAACAGCCCCGAAAAACCAACGCTTTTCCGAGTTCAGCTTCAAGTAGATGGAAAAGGGCGCTTAGAAACCGGTATTGTGCAAGCGTACGCTTCCCTGTTGACATTTGTATTTTGCAGGCACCTTCCCTTCAGAACACTCAGCTGATGGTTTTCGCATTCCTTTTGCACATCGTAAACCTGGCCGCTTTGCCACAGTTTTACCCCTTTGTCATCACTGAGCCCCTGAAGAACCCTTTGCTGCAACCACTTGCTGAAATCCGGCTTTTCTTAAGACTGTTGAGTGTCCTAGCTTGCTTGAGCTATGGTTTAAAAATTTG
Source organism: Dermacentor silvarum (assembly GCF_013339745.2). Classification (NCBI taxonomy): domain Eukaryota; kingdom Metazoa; phylum Arthropoda; class Arachnida; order Ixodida; family Ixodidae; genus Dermacentor; species Dermacentor silvarum. Next base: position 69,808 of record NW_023606561.1, read on the forward strand.
CTGCTCCACTATAGGAGGACTTGACAAACAGCTCGTTATCAGCCACTGTATGGAGTAAGTTACACTATCTTATGTATTTTGTGTATAATTGTATATTATTCAAGGTTTCCAATACTAAATTAATTTCTGGGGTTTCATGTGCCAGAACCATGATCTGCTTATGAGGCACACCGTAGTGGGGGACTCTGGGTTAACTTTTACCCCCTGGGGTTCTTTAACGTGCACTCAATGCATGGTAACTGGGTGTTTTTGCATTTCAGCCCCATTGAAATGTGGCCACGGTATTAGGGATTCGATCCCGTGATCTCGTGTTTAGCAGCGCAACTCCATAGCGGCTAAGCCATCATGGTGGGCGTTTCCAAATACTAAACTTAGGAAAAAAAACTTCCAATGACTAAGTTAAACACATTCTTGGAAATGTGCAATCTGCCAATTTTAGTCTTTCAACTTATAACACGGTGATAGTTTTCTGTGTGATAAGGAAAGCCAGTGAAAATGAAAAGAACCGATGCGACTATCCGCTTACGTACTACAATCACACAGTTCTCAAATGTGATCTCTATGAATGAAAGCTCTTTTAATACAGTGCGTTACTACTGAGAAATTTGCAGAGCAGCAACGACGTTGGACTCCTAAGTCTGCTTATTGTTATCATAAACCGCCATGCCTGTTCATTTTGGCAGCGCAGTTACAACCAATTGCTGGTGTGAATTTTGCTGCCAACAACTGCTTCGCTGCCCCATAACTTTCCCAGCAGCAGCGTACTGTTCGTTCATGGGCAGCAAGTTTGAGAACACTGTGATAGTGGCATGCAAGCAAGTAGCCACGCTGTTTTCTTTTTTTTTTCACATATTTTGCAAACTTTCTTTATGACACACACACACAAATTATAGCATAATAGGCAGGAACTCAAATACTGCTGAATCAGTCATTTCTAGAATGCTCCTCGTGTGCTCCTCGTGTGCAAAAACTTCCCAAAGGAAGTTTTTCATTAAATTTATAAATTGCAATGTTGACTAATTCATCTCGATTAATTATGCAATTAGACAAAATATGAAAAAAGTACAACTTGCTCCATTAAATGGCAAACAACCTGCTTTCAGTCACATCCTCCTATAGTTTACCGGCAAATATTTAAATATTGGCTTAATATAGCTGGGACACTATGTATAAATTTATGCTGACTATCAATGTGCTTTAGTAAATTACTTCATAGTGGCTGATAAATAATGCATGTTAAAGAAAATGGCCAATACAAAGAATTTGCTCCAGAGTGCAACCATTACTGCACCAATGAATAAAGTACACACTGTGACAAAAGTGTTGGCAAGTGGTGTACAGCCTCAGAGTGTTGTGTTTGAGTCCCCAGTACTTTGCTTGGAGCTTAATAAGAGAAAGACAATGTGAGCCCAGTAAAGGAAGCTTTCTCAAAACTGATGAAGCAAGGGACTATGAACTGACAAACTTATGCAGAGAGGAAGATGACACTTAATTGCAAGTGCACAAGAACATGAAGAGTGTCCAAGCTTTATGAGTTTACAAGATGTTTTGCAACTATTGAACTGTATATCACCACACACACAAACACACAGGGCACAAGGCATTTGAGGACATATGAATGACTTCAGGAATAGTGACAATATTTCAGACAAGATTTTTTTGTTCTAATATTAAAAATTGTTTCTTTTAGTGTTGTTTCTTAAGAATGATCAATAAAACCATCTTCAGTCTCAATAACTGAGTGAACTAGGCTTCCACAATGGCTGTAAACTCAAATCAGATGGTGTGTGCCAATACTGCTCAGTGCTTCCACGATAGCAGTTTTCAGCAGCGTGTGGCTGTTTGTTAGTATCCCTTTCAGTGACGCCCCTCATACATAACAGTGTAACAGGTCTAAATATTCAGAATTAGGATGCCACATTGAGGGTGATGTGGCCACAAAAGCAGCTGGCCACAGCCAGCTACTACTACTAGGTCGTGCATAACCTGTGGTTGGAAGCAAATACATTACTTAAAGGGACACTAAAGACAAACACTACATCAGTTTAGATTGATGAAGTATCCTTGAAAAACTTTCCTTGATTATGCGGTGATAGGATGATTATTAGAAAAGAAAATGATGGTCAATGTATCATTTTAGAATTTTGCGCCGAAACCCCAGGGCTGGTATGTGTGCGACGCCACAAATTTCAAAGCATTATTTCGAATTTCGTCCATCGTGGTTTAATATAAGTTCTTTAAACTTCCCAAGTATAGCCTTTGGCTCTTTTAGAATACAATGCAGTCCATTTTTACTGATAAAAATTGAACTAGGCCAAAGCAGACGGCGCCAAATTCCATGACGTTGGCAAACTGGTGCGCGAATTTTAAAGTGTTTTAAAGTGGCGTTGCCACCCATCTTCCGTTTTTGTTCCTTCTCCGGCTTACCAAGCATTTTCTCATTGTAAGAGTGCATTTTTGGTATTGTGGAAAGGTCATTTTCTAACACAGCTCAAATCCATTTTACTCTCTAGTGTCCCTTTCAGATTGGCACCTCATGACCTCATTCAAACAAAGTAGGATTGTTGACTCTGCCACCTAAAGCTGCGCCACTACGGCCATCATTGGCTTTTCAAGGTTCGCACTCATGATGGCTTCCACCAGCTGGAGAAATTTAACCGCCTTAATAACATCCGACAAATAGCAGTGCTTGTTTCTCTTTGCAACAGATGACAATTGGACACATAACCTCTTGCCTCCCCCAAAAACAAAGGATTTTGCCACATTCAAGGTGATGATTTCCAAGTCACTGTGGCTGGCATGTAAGGCCACTAGGACTACAGGTGGCTTCATATCCTGGGTATGACTGGAAGCTGCTACCCTGACATAAACATGCTAGACAGGGGCTGGTGACAATGAAGTGCCTACGCTAGTAGAATGAGGATGTTAATGTTTATGGTGATTTGAAGCCATGTCCTAAAACACCTCATGCACCCTTTTCAATTGGGGGGGGTGCAGAATGATACTGTTGTTTTCTGTCTAAAAATTCAGCATAATGTAGGCTTTTTCACCTTGAATTACTAAAATGAAACAGTAAGAGTGTTCAACTATTAGAAATAAACCATGCATATAAATCACCATGCTCACATCAAAACAGATTATGTCAATGATTTATCCAACAATAAGAGTGCAGCTAAAAAAAGAAAAACTGTGCCAAATAGTCTACCAATATTTTACTACTAAGAATCTTCAAATAGTAAGTCCCTTTAAACCTTGTTTTTCAAGCACAGCTTGTATCTAAATTAGAAGCTTCTCTTCAGATTACTATAAGCAGTGCCGAAATATTGATGCTCTATTTGCCAAAGAGAGCATCAACTTTGCAGCAGCCAAGTGCAAAATGAAATAAAGAGAGTAACAACAAAGTTCTGCAGTAAGGTGCATACATCAATAAAAGACTTTATCTCGCCCAACACAAGAGACCATTCCAGCTGGTCCTCTGGCTCGTATGTGGCAGTGTAGTCGTCAATCTGCTTGGCAAGTTCCTGTGGAAGAAAAACAATCAATAAAGCAAGCCAGAAAAGCTACAAACATATTTCTTCACTATAAAAGAAGAGAATAAACAATCACATAGAAAACAACCATGCATATTTTTCCCCAATACAAAGCCTCAGAACATACCAGTTAACATGCAGATATTGAAAGATATGAAAATTTAAATAAAGCTACAAAATTAGTTCACTCTGAGTACTTATACTGTCAAATATGGTATTTGTATGGTTGTGTTCAACTGGATTGGTTGGTACATGGCTTATTAAGAGAAACAGAGGGTGAAGACGGGACACAGAGGACACAAACCAGACAGGGCTTCGTTGTCTGGTTCTTGCACTTTGTGTCTCATCTTTAAGCTGCGTTTTTGTTTCCTGAAAAGGAATTTGCATGTTTTAACACTATGCATCACCTTCACTCCATGTCTCGTAAATATTGCATTAATGTGAATTTAAGTGGCTTGCACATCTGTGTACCTCTGTCTTCTGACGATTCTTTAGAAAAGAAAATTATCTTTTGTCAATTAAAGTATTGATATATGCACTCTCTTGCACAGTCTGAGGGTCAGTACTCCCAAAAAAAGGGAGCACTGAATTCAACAAACTGGATTACTAAGTGCCAAAGTAACAAACCTGTATTGCTGCTGTTGAACATTGTCTTTGCTGACCAAGGATAACAAGGAACAAGAGCATATAACCATTTTTCTTTTTTCAGGTTTAGGCTACTCAACTGAATGCAAAAACAAAATAACATGTGTCTGGTGGAATTTATTTTTGGCAATGTGAGCAATACAAGCATAGCTACACCAATACCAAATAAATGCAATGACTAATAGATAACCACTTTCACTGAGCATAACCTTCTCTGCACAGCTCAAAAGTGTTGCAGAAAAGGCTACCATACAACAAACACACACACACACACTAAAAAAAAAATAGCATTTTGCTGGTAGAGAAATGCTAATATAAAGGCAGGAAGTATGGATGTCTACAAGGGCCTACACTAGCTATTTTCTCTTCTCAGGGCTTGTTTTTGCCTTTATGCACTTGTGGTGAAATATGTCAGTGCTTCATAAGACAAAAACCATTTCGCAATGGATAAGACAGTTTTCCTGTCACCTGGAAGCACTTGCAGACACAGGGAAGTCATTGTGTTTTGTGCAGCCTACTAAGCATTTTTCATGGTGCAAAATTTAAGCAATATGCATGGTAGAACACTCATATCAATCCAAAGGGTGCATAAATTGGCAGTGCCCCACCAAAGCTCACCCGCACTAGGTCACGCACAAGCTTCATCTTCTTGAGCAGGAGACAGACGACAATAAAACGAGCATAATAACGCAATTTTTTCACCATCAATCTGAGCGGTGGGAGTAAGGCAAGCTCTCTTCTTTGCTCGCCTTAGAGTAATATCCTCGGGCACGGATGGCCGCATAAAATGAGAATGCTTCATTCAGGTAGTTGGTTTCACTTGTTCTCAGGCTGCAAGTAAATGACAGTTGCAAGTCAGAAAATTGCACTAGTGGCAAGCTGCATCAGTAGAAATGGTAAGGAAGTTTATGCATTTAAGAGCAGCTCTCTTAAGACAATATCGCAAATTAGTCATTTTAGAAAAAGTAAGGTACTCACTAATAATGGTAATACAACTGTCCAATCTTCGAGGCAATCTCTCCGATTTGCCATCTTTTCAACCATATTTAATGTCCAAAATTTGCCTGCAGCGAAGAATGACCCATCGATTTAATGTCCGTTAAAATGGAATACTCACAATATCAAGCAAATGATACCAGGCGTACCTATGTTGTTGCTGAAATTTCCATAACTTCGTATATACGTCAAATGTCCTTCCGAAGTAAGCTTGCCATTGCTTGTGCCCATATTGCGGAAGGTCCCTGCACGAAAAATACTAGCTATCAATAAAAGTCATAAATCTGCATCGTCTGCGACAGAGTGACTTCGTACGATGAAGTCATTGGTGCATACACATCAAGCGAAACGCTGAACAAGCCACTATATGTAGGAAGAACTTCCACGAACAGAAGCAATATGCGGACTTTCAGAGAGCCAAAGACGCAGGGAAACAAGCGCAGGTTAAAAGAGCCGTTTACAGTACTTTAGAACATACGGAACGGCTTCGATCAGAGACAACCTGCAGTGAGCATAAAGGCACACCAGCAGCGATGCGCGTCCACTTCGGATCTATGGTGCGTACCTCAGACCGTTGAATAGTTGTTTGGACTTTTCCAGCAAATGACAGAATTCATTCACTATTTTCCGCTCCTGTTCCTCAATTTCACTCATAATGGCCATTCTTCGAGGCGCATGCTGTCCCAGATCCTCCGGACCACCTGAAGCAGGGCGTTTCACGGGGTCCAAGCGGTCGTAGTAAGAGGCGCTTCCCTTCTGCATCAAAAGCGCCCACCTACGGTTCTCTCGCCGTTGCCTTGCTCACCCGTCGCTTTCGCTGCCGCAACAAAACACCAGAGATCTTTACGAAGGCTCGCTGCATGAGGCAGCAACCATAAAATTTCCTTCTGTTATTATATGAAACTCAACGCCAATAACTAGCGCACGAGTTAATCACCACCACTGTCTACACAGACTACACATGACAACCAACCAAAACACAAACGCCACATCTAGTAGGCCTAACTTGCTAGTCATGTATCAGAAGTAGTTCTTTTCATCAACGCCAGGCGGCTAAGTTCGGCTGCACTGGCATTGGCACAGGGCATGGCACAAGGCAGCGCCTCCTACACTGGGCTACACTTGGCAGCTCGCTTTGCAGCCTTGCTGCCCCAGTGGTACAGTGTACTAGAATTGTACTAGTGGCGCCGGTAGCGCTAAGAGGGTAAATCGAAGATGCATCTTCAATATCCATAACGCTCGCATGTTCTCGCTTCTTGGTACAAACACGCATGCACCCATGCACAAGGGCTACATACACGTTTGTAGCTTGTAGGTAGCACATGCTGTGAAAACATTTTTTCCCCGAAACCGAAAGCGATAGAGCGCTTGCCAAATCTAGTTCGGAAACTTCACTTCGAGAAGCCTGAGCAAGAAGCATTGCTTTCAAGATCGAACAAGGTTGCGCCATTAAATTTTAAAAGCCATGTGACATAGAGTTTCTAAATAAATTAGTATGAAACTCTATGCTACACTGTTCTAGAAGCAAAGCCTTCTAGTACACTGTATATATGCCATGCGAGAAGCGTAAGAAGTGGCGCTAGCGTTGTACTCTACCCAGACGAGACCCCAGCGGCTTAGAGCAACGTTTTTAGATTAGGAATCTATAAACGTTGGCTTACAGTTACTGCATATTAGACTATGGTACAGTACATTCGATTGCGGTTTGTGTGTACGCCTTACTTTGCGAATTTTCTGACGAAATTTATTTTAAAACTTCAGTCAGTGCAATAAGCTACTTGCAAGGTCCATTCACCTTGCCACGTGTGCTTGCCGGAAAACCTCTATTCTTGATGCGTGAGCGCTCTGCTCGTTGCATTTGTCACACACACGCTTAAAAAAGTTTGCAAACTTTTGGGCTTATCTTGTCCTACAACGACAATCGTCACCTGCCTCGCATGCGTTTCTTTTCTGAAAACGCCGTACTCGCTGCTTACTGTCGAGAACGCTATGCCAAGCTAACAACGCGCATGCCGTTCGTGACGTCGAAGTACCGGGTGGGGGGGAGCGTAGCACTGCGGGTCACGTGACTTCCGCTTAACACGTGTTGTCATGGCAATCTTGGACCTTCTAGGTGCCTAGGGACATAACCGCTTAGGGACGATGGTATTTAGGAATATCATCGTTTCTCTCTCGCAGGCGCGAGGACAACGGGTGCGAGAGTAACGATGGTATTCCTAAAGAAACGCATCACTGTTTTGATGATCCAAATATAATCTCACTATCAGGGAGGGAGTAGTCTACCTGACTGGAGCAGTATTTTTTTATTTGGGGTGTTGCTACGCTGCACTCCGCAAGACCCCAACGACCGCCGCTTCGCGTCGGCGCCCGGCCCCGCGGCTTCCGCCGCGGCACCGGGGTACAAACGCGAGCAGTATCCGCTTGCGCAAGAGCGGACTCAATTTTCTCTCTTGCACCCGTTTGTCCTCGCGCCTGCGGACAAACGATTGGCGGTCCCTCCAAAGACCGTCTCGTGTCAAACCAGTGCCTCAAAAGTCCCTAAGCGAATGCGTCCCTAGGCGCCTAGGAGCTCCACGATTGACATGACAACACGTGTTAAGCCAATGCCTCCTCAGGTTTATCGTACCACGCGGCAGATGCCTGCCGCGTGGTACGATAAACCTGGCTGCGTGCCCTCTCCCTTTTCTCGTCTCCGCGAAATAAAGCCCCTCAATAAAGATTGAGGGGCTTTACCGCGAGAAGGCAACGAGCGCCGCTTGTGGCGCACGATTAACCTATATCACGTGCTGCGGCATCTGAGATTACTGTAGCATCTGCAAACGTCTCGGAGGCAACAGGCGCTATCGACGCGCCGGCGGAAGCGTTCGGCCACCGCTAGAGGTGTGCGCCGTGTCGGCTTCGACCGGCGGCGGCGTGGTGGTCGTTTCTGGTCGGCGGCGTCGTCGGCTCGACGCCGGGTATTTTATCGGCGGCGGCGCACTGCCATTTTTCGTCTGCGGCGGCGGCGCTGGCGGCGGCGTGGGAACCGAAACCACAAATTTAAAGAGCTGTTTCGCTACATCCTTCATTGCTAAACTGATTGAAATTCTGGGCTTATGCTATGCATCGTTTTTGCTTTGCATCGGTTTATATAAGATATGTTCCATTGAGCAAATAGTCAGTGAATTCGTCTACACTCTACACTATAAAAACAGTTGCACCCTTTGGGGTGCATTTTTGCCACACAACAATATCGCCATCTGTCTTGCTTGCGTTTCCTATCTTGAAAACTCTGCACTTGCTACTTTCCTGTCGAGAACGCTGTGTCACGCTGATAACGCTCTTGTCGTTCGTGACCGAGAAGTGCCGGGCGCACAGCGTTAAAGAAAGGAAAGCCACGCAAGTCAGATGACGATTATTGTTCTGTGGCAAAAATACGCCCCAAAGGGTGCAACTGTTTTTAGAGTTTAGAATTGCTAAGCCAGCACCGACGCACGTGACACTCAGATATGTTAATCTTGCTTCCACTTGTCCTGAATGCTTTATGTAAAAATAAATAAAAATTTAACAGAACTCTTCTATGAAAATCTATTGCTTTGTTCAACTCTTAATTTAAGCAGTCAACCAATCACCAGATGCTATAACACACATTCCTGACAGGACAGTAAGTGAAATCACTTGTTCTGAATATTAGTGACCCTTTGCTTAAGTAACTTTTCTTATAACGGCCTTTTCCCGGAAGAGAAATGAATCAAATAGTTTTTTTTTTTTTTTTGCTTCAGGAGGATATTTTCAGTAGAGATATGTTATGACGCGGTTCAAAACCAATTTGCTCAATTTGATAACTCGTCATCACCAGGTTGATAGAACCAAGTGCGGATTAGTAGAAATGCAGGCATTGCTCGGATGCACAATTACTTCAGGGGAAAAAAAGTTTTGTTAACCTGCACGTTGAAACTGTTTCATAGTTCAGTGCAGCTATCGGTGTCGTTGCATTCGATTTTTCATATAAATGTTCCAAAGAAACAGGACCATTCAGTAGACATGTAGAAATATTTTTATTTAGGAAACGAACAAACTGGGAACAAAACAATGATTGGATCGAACAATTTCGTTCAGAGGCAAGATTTGCAAAGGCTGTAGTCATGAATACACAAGAGTACCCACGACTGTCAAGCGTCATCCGACGTTCTGAGGCCGCTGTTCCTCTCGTCACTCTATTGCGTTTGAAAGACGAGTTTCGGAATCCACGTTGCGCTGACTGGTGACGACACGCATGCGCAGACGCGCGGAAAGCAGGATTACTTTGTTTGGTTTATGTTGCTTCATTGCTACCCTATGATTCTATGCGTGAGACAGGGAAAAGAATTAAACAAGACAACACAAATCTCAAACGAAGCTGGATTTGCTTTTTTAAAAATATTTATTCCTACTTAAATGGCGCGCCGATCGCGCCGAGAAAAAACGGCGGCGGCGGCGTCGGCGGCGCGCCGACGTCTCGGCGCACACCTCTAGCCACCGCCGGAAGTGATGATGATGATGATGATGATGATGATGATTTGTGGCTAATGAACCTTTGTACGGGTGGACTCAATACATTAGTGTCCTAGCCAAAAGAAAAAAAAAGGAAAAAACAATCTATACCACATAGTCAAGAGCTATATCACACCCGGCACCGTTCGCGATTGTTTTACGCTCTCCACCACCGCTCTAGGCGAGCTTTAGTTGTGGCTACGCCCTCGAAGCAGCGGCCACCTTCAGCGTCGAGAAATCCGAGGGCCTGCGGCATGGTGGTGCCCTCTTTTGGGGGTGGGAGACAACTTCGCACAGTTAAGGACCAGGTGCTCCGCCGTCTCCCGCTCGCTACCGCATACCCTGCACACAGCGGCCTGCACCTCGGGGGCGCAGTCAATCCGGCTACGGTAGTCAAGAGTTCGGAGTGCGCCCGCACGCGCCTCGAATAGGAGGGCGACTGCCACCACTGTTGTCGTAGATCGGCTCCGGTGTGATGGTCCCCTTGTTGTCGCAATACAGGCGGAGCGTCGTCTTCGAGGCCATAGCCGATTTCCACCGTTCTCGCTCTGTCTCACGCACATGGTCCTGAACTCCTTTAGTTGTCTCACACCTGGCTCCTCCGGTTTCCGAATAGTTCAAGAGGCCATATTTTCGCCTCAGGAACTGGACACGCGCCCTCCATTGTATCTGGATGCCTTTAAGGTAGACGTACCGAAACACCCTGCGCGCCCACCTACCGTCATCTATGGTTGCGCAGACGGCACTCAAACGCAATTTTGCTCTTGGCCTCTCGAGCCTCGAAGGAGGACAGCCGACATCGCCCTGGATGGCCTCTACGGCAACTCGGCCATGGCAGCCCAGGGCCAGGCGGCATACCTCTCGCTGCCCACGTTCCAGCCAATCACGGGTTGGCGCTGTCAGGCATACGGTTGAGTTCGCGAAGGTCAGTCCAGGCACATGCACTGATTTCCACAGCTCGCGCACCATAGATATCGGTTACAGCCCCACAGGCATTGTCGGCGCAGTATGCGACTGGCCCGCTGTGCCGATTGTCTCAGGTGCGTCTCGTGTTCCGCGTTCACACCATCTGAGGCACTGAGCACTACACCAAGATAGCGGTACTCTTCCGCTGCCGGGAGGCTCTCGCCATCTGGGAGCACCATAGTCGGATTTTCCCGGTCCCCAGAGAACTGTACTACCACCGACTTCATCGAGTTGAAGGCTATAGGCCCAAGGTGCCAAGGTGTTTGGCTGATATGTTTCAACCAGCTGCTGCAGTTGGGCTTCATTTTCGGCCAGTAGCACAAGGTCGTCCGCAAAAACAAGGCCAGGAATCGTCCAGGTTGTTGGGGTGCTGTCAAGCGAGAAGTTGAGTGTGAACCTCACGTCCAAATTTAGAAGGGCGTGCTCAAGACTCACTGTATATAGCATATACAACAATGGGGAGAGGGACAGCCCTGCTTCAGGCCTCTCTTTACCTCCACTGGTCGCGCGCGCGTCTCCCCAAAGCGGGTTTCAACGGTGTTGCCAGTGTATAGAGTCGGCGAAGTAGGTCGATCCACACGGCGGCATGCCGAGGTCATCCATGCGAGATAGGAGGAGGTTATGTGGCACGCTGTCGTAGGCTTTGGCTACGTCCAGGAAACAGACGAGTAAACCTCGCGATTCCCTACGCGCAATCTCGATGCACTGCATGAGCACAAATAGGTTGTCCTCGACCGCCGGTTCTGCCGAAAGCCATTTTGCAACTCCGTGAGTGTCCCGCTCTTCTCCGCCCACGCATTCATCCAGCTTTTGATGACCTGCATGAAGATTCGGTAGAGCACACTGGTGACCGTGAGTGGCCTATAGTCTGCAGTTGGGCACTGCGTCCTCCCTTCTTAGGTATTGTTGTGATCGGCTTGGAACTGCACCTCGCAAATGTGGGAAACAAGCCCGAGCGACTTTCCCGTGACGAGATAATCCTCTTTCATCCCCGAGGAAGCGTCACACCTCTACGACCGGAGCAGATGCAAAGGGCGAGCTACCAAAGGAGAGGACCCGAGGGGGAGGAGGTCGTCAACTTGACCGCCCGACAGAGGACTGACACTTCCACAAGTTCCCCGAAGGAGACATCCGCAGGTTATAATCTTCCTGGAAACTGTATCAAATGTGGGAAGCAAGCCCGAGCGCTTTTCCCGTGACGAGATAATCCCCTTCATCCCCGAGAAAGCGTCTCACCTCTACGACCGAGCAGACGAAAACGGCGAGCTACCAAGAAGGAGGACCCGAGGGAGAGGAGGTCGTCAAACTTGACCACCGGAGAGAGGACTTCCCCGAAGGAGATATCGGCCACCACGAGGGATTTAAGGCCGTCCTGGCCCCCGTGTTAATCAGAACCGCTCGAGACTCGGATAGAGTCAAAACCATGTACTAATGAAGTGAATACAATCTTTTCTATTTTCATCATCACGATTCCCGCCTTCATCGTCGTCTCCTGATTCCTGCGGTGCCGACCCACCTCACCCGGTCGAGATAATATCAGTATCAGGCATACTCTACCGCGGAGCCAGTCATCAGGAACAGGGTCGCCTGCAACAATGCCGGTGAAATTGAGGCCATGGTTTCTCGTGCTCGCTGCCCAAGTTGTTTCACGACACCAGGGGAATCTCGTCAAGCCCTTGGCGCTGTGGGACCCAATGTGAGCTATGGCCCGGTCGATCGCAATGCGTGTCACCCTCCACTCACAATCCGCTGGGGTGCTGTCCCTCTCCTGTTCTTTGTCACGAGGCACAGTCGACCTTACCTGTTGCGCTGGTATCGGGCTATTGTATAGCTGTTGCATGTAGGGCGTGAGATGTTCCTCAGCGTCTGTAACCTCTTCACCTGCTGCATCGCGGAGAATAGGGCGAGGGGCCTCGCGGTCAAGCGAAGAGATGTACGCCCAGAATTTTTGTGGTCCATTGCGGCCAGCTTCTGTAATAGTCCGCAATTGCTTTTGGTTACTTTCGGTGATCTTCCTCTGTACCATTTGTTGCATGTCTTTTTTGCGTTTTAAGAATTCCTGCCACGCCTCGTGACATTCTTCGGTCGAGAGAGACCTCACCGCGTTGCGATATGTGCCCGATTCGCCGCGCGTCGCGCCTCGAGGACCGTTTTCACCTGCTGGTCCCACTAGGCCTTGCGTTTAGTGCCACCGCGGGAGTGGACTCGCTCCTCGTAACGACGCATAGTGTGATGCAGCTCATCGATGAACTCGGCGTATGTGGTTTGTCGCATGTGTATACCACTCCTCTCAAAATCACCCGCCACTCTCTCAAAGGACGTTGCCGGCAGATACTGTCTGACTGACTTGCGACGATCTGTACTCGATGGGCAGAGGCAGGGCGATGCGGTTGTGGTCGCTGCCCAAGCTAAACTGTCCGCTCTCGTCCACGTGTACTCTTGTCATATGGGCTGTCAAGTTTGGCGACGTGAGAACATAGTCGATGCAGAAGCGGCTATTTCTAGCACTCCATGTAGTTTCGCCTATGCAGTCGGGGCGGCGCTGCCTATGCAGTCACAGTGCCTATGCAGTCAGTGCCTATGCTACAGTGCGGCGCTGCCTATGCAGTCAGTTTCGCCTATGCAGTCAGTGAGGCGGCGCTCGTGGATGGATGGATGGATGGATGGATGGATGAGGCTGAACCCTTTAAACCGGGCGGTGGCATACGCCACCTAGCCATGACTATTAATATATTTTGTACTTTGTGGTGGGTGAAATTTCACCCCTGCCTTGATTTTATCCACCAATCAGATAACCTCTGCTTGGTTATTTCTACCCGCTTAAAGTCTATTTTGCCTTCACTGTCCCTAAACCCCAATGCTTTGAAAAAATCAGCCCCGTTGCTTTGCACTGTAGGGTTAAGCCCTTTACAGAAAAGTATGAGGTGTTCAGCCGTTTCCTCTTCTTCTCCACACGCACAGCACAACGTGTCTATACCTTGGTACTTGACTCGGTACATCTTAGTCCGCAATACTCCCGTCCTGGCTTCAAACAACAAAGAGCTTCCCCTAGAATTATCGTAGATATTTTCTTTAGCAATTTCTTGCTTGAAAGTTCGGTATGTTCCCAGTGCTGATTTCGTCTGCATCCCCGTTTTCCACAGACCCCTCTCTGTTTCCTTAACCTTTTTCTTAACCGCTGTTTCCTGGTTTGCACCCCTCCTGCAGTCCAAATATTTGATTGACAGTTTTCTGGTCAGCTTCCTCCATTTTGTATCAACATTCCTCATATACAAATAACTGAAAACTCTCCTTGCCCACCGCTTTTCTGCCATTTCTCTCAATCGCTCCTCAAATTCTATCTTGCTGCTGGCTTCCCTGCCCTCGAATGAGGCGGCGCTCGTTGTGAGGCGGCGCTCGTTGAAAAGACAACGAGCGCTGCCTCACGGAATTTATGTAGAACTGAGGGAACCGCCGCTGACGCGGAAGTCACGTGACCCGCAGGGCCACGGTGCCACGCCCCCGCTGTACCTACTCGCAATAGCGCGGGCAAGGTAGATGACGATTATGGTTATGGGACGAGAGAAATCACAAAGGGTGCAACTTTTTTTTTCTTTTACTTAAGAGTGCAGCGAAAACTGCAATATAGCAAACAGTCTGCGCAAAAGGCCCTGACATGTAATGTACGCAGCATGTCCCCATGATGTCCTTCGCGGACATCCAAGGGATGTGTGCAGGACACGGAAAGTGTCCTAATGACTTTTCTAAATCAACGGATCTCAAAAGGCGCTTTATTTATTTAAGAGAGCCCCGAAACTAGGCTCTATAGGAGCCTATACCTATACCTACCGAAGTACCTAGTATAAGGCAACGAATGCTTCGCAGTAAAAGTTCACGTGGCGGTAGTGAACTCGCGTGGCTGACCGCAACCACCTTTTATCTGTGGCAGCTGCAAACGCGTACCCACAGCGACAGCGCACCGCGCTTTGTCGTCTGCTACGAAAAAACTGAAGAATGGCGGGCAGTGCTTAAAGTCAGGGGGGCTCCCAGGGGCCCGCCCCCCCTCCATTATTTAAGGAGAGGCTCAGCCCCCCCCCCCCCCCCCCCCCCATCCCAATTGGCAGGGCAACTGTAGCACTGCGGCATGCATTCGACAAGCGCTGGAAGTGATTATATTACCAGTAGTGCTATCTGCGGGGCAATTCTTACTCTCCCATTTTTCAATTAACGATTTAATCGAGAGTAATCGGCTGACGTGGCATGAGCAAAGACAGGAAAACAGGTATCGCTGCATGCATTTCCGCGAGGCACTGCACATGACGGTCACCACCCTTGTTCGACTAAGATTCTTGGCACAACATATACTGTTCCGTGAGCCTCCTGAGCGTGAAGCTACACGTTTGTGAATTAGTGAAGGTTCACCTTGGTTTCTAAGGTTACCAGTGAATTTCCATTCATTTAGTTGTGCGTTATGCGTGCTGTGTTATACCAAAGAAGTATGCATTTTGTCCACTTTTGTAGGTAAGTACGTGGGAAACCATAAAATATATTGTTGCAGTGCCATGAGGTTCTCAATGAATTAAGCAAGGTAACTAATGTTCTGTGTTGCAGCTAGACTTTTTTGCTCTGAGATCACATCTGTTTAATCCTTTACTTCCCGAGTTATCGCTGAAAAAAAAAAAAAAAAAAAGTGTGTGCGTGTGTGTGTGTGTGTGTGTGTGTGTGTGTGTGTGTGTGTGTGTGTGTGTGTGTGCGTGCGCGCGTGTGCGAGCACTATGTCGCCGCCCTATGAGCAATGGCACCCAAAGGTGCAGGAAAGGTGCATGGCTTGGTTCACGATTTTGCTGCACCCGCTCTACTGTCGGTGCCGACTTGGTGCAGACTTACAGGCAGCACAGGTGCTAAGCAGCAGCGCAGCAGACGACACAGCACACATGTGCAATCACCGTTAAAACACCGATTACGTGCATAACCCGTGTCTACGCGAGCGCCGGTGTATTTACGCCTCAGAAGCCGATCATACTGATCATACAAGCAATTCAGGACCTGTCAAACTTACACGCTCCGTGCACAAAAGTCGGACAAACCGTAAAGGCCTGCACCGCGTCTGCACCTCGGCATTCGTTTCGAGTGTGGCGCTGTGCCTGCACCGCAAAAATCGAGCTGCACAATTTCTTAACTTGAGTGGAATAAAGGCAGAAAGAAACTTTGTGGACAGGGCAGACAACCGCCGTTAGCTGGTCCACAGTGGTGCAGGCGAATCGAACGGACTTTTCCATGACGGCAGTGCAGTAACCATGACGACAGCCAGCTATCGGCTTCGGCATTGTATTTGGCTTTACCAACCACAATGGGCCATGTGACAACTCGGTTCGCAACATGTGTTATCTAACCCGCGCACGTTTGTTTCGGAGTGTCGGAAATCAGCGTTTTCAGGTGACTACATAAGGGGTGAATGACAGCCTTGCCGGATGGGGCAGACGATAATCGAAGCTCTGTTGTGAGGAGTTTCTTTACGCGCAGTGTGTGCTTGCTTACAGATTCAACATGAGCACTGAATGCGAACCGGCGCTTGCGGTGGATTCCGTATTGAGAAGGTCAGGAGAGCTGCCGGTTAACGAAAAAATCGAAGTTAAAGGCTATGATTTCAACGATGGCGTCGACTACGCCCGCATTCTTGAAAGCTACAAGTGCTCAGGCTTTCAGGCGACTCATTTCGATCGCGCTGTCAACGAGATAAACCGCATGGTATGTCGCACTTTTTGTTGTTGTTGTTGCGTTTTGTAGATTTAGCTGCGTGCGTGAGCTTTAAGAGTGTCACACGGCGCACTTTTAATCGCGATCGAGCCCGATCGGGATCGAATTTTTCGATCGCGATTGGCACATTTACGCAAGCTGCGGGAGGGAGCCAATTGCGGTCGAGAATTTCGATCTGGATCGGGCTCGATCGCGATCGAAAGTGGCCGTGCGACACCGGTGTTATGTTCGCATGTTTATAAAGTACGAATCTTGAGCTTTTAACTGGCTAGTTCACCGTGTGTTCTCTCTTCGTTTGTGTTTGTGTAGCTGGAATGCAGATCTGTGCCTCTCGAGAAGGATCAGCTTGACGAGCATGAAATCGACGAGTTCATTCGTAGAAAGTACGGCTGCACAATTTTTCTGGGCTACACCTCCAACATGGCGTCTGCCGGTGTCAGAGACGTCATCAGATTTCTTGTGGAACACAAAATGGTAAGATAACATCGTAACATAGGAATGCTATCGTTCCTTGCTTGTCAGTGCATTTCATGTCCGAGGATTGACACTTGCATCATTTGCAGGTTGATTGCATAGTGACAACTGCGGGCGGTGTTGAAGAGGACCTTATTAAGTGTCTGGCACCTACTTATGTTGGAGACTTCGCCTTGAAAGGAAGCTCGCTCCGTGATTTAGGCATCAATCGCATTGGAAACTTACTGGCTCCAAATGACAATTATTGCCTCTTTGAGAACTGGGTCATTCCCATTTTCAACAAGATGCTTGAGGAGCAGCGCATGCATGGGACCATCTGGTCACCATCGAAAATGATAGAAATGTTTGGAAATGAAATCAATAACAAGGGGTCTATTTATTACTGGGCTGCAAAGAACAAGATTCCAGTATTCTGCCCAGCATTAACAGATGGCTCCCTTGGTGACATGATCTACTTTCATTCATACCGAAATCCAGGTCTGATTGTAGACATAGCTCAAGACATTCGTCGCATTAATTCAATTGCAGTGAAAGCAGTACGATCTGGTATGGTGATTGTAGGTGGTGGACTTGTAAAGCACCACATCTGCAACTCAAACATGATGCGCAACGGTGCAGATTTTGCAGTATATCTGAATACAGGTGCAGAGTTCGATGGCAGTGATTCAGGGGCAACTCCTGATGAAGCAGTGTCATGGGGAAAAATTCGCAAAGATGCCCGCCCTGTAAAAATTTATGCAGATGCCACACTTGTGTTTCCTCTCTTAGTTGCACGAACATTTGCCACTTGGCACTTCCAGAACAAGCAACAGGCAAATGGTGATAAGGTAGTGTGTTCTGAAGTATGGCTGATGTGAACTTCTGACAATATACTTCTCATACTTGTTTGGTTGCAATTTTAGTGTTTATGCAGTGCAAGAAAGCTTTGCAAAGGTAAAAAAAAAATTATTATAGAAAATTTGTGAAGTAAAAAACCTTAGGTGTATAATGAAAAACTATCTCAGGAACGAAAAAAAAAAAAAAAAAAAAAAAAAAAAAAAAAAAAAAAAAACATGTTAGGTAGGTCCTTAGCGTGTTCAGAATTAAGTAGGGGTAGTTGCTGGGAACTTGCATCTTCCAAGAAATGAGATGACCGGTGTCTCACGTAAAAAATTAAAAAAAATTTGCACTGTGTATAAGGGAAAACTATTTCTGTAGCTATTGTTAACTAGTGCCATAAGTACAGTTACTGTGATTGTAAATGAGCAGGATCCAAGCGCAATACACTGCATGCTTTGCATATAATTGAGCGTATGCCTGCTTGTATAATATCAGTGACCATGTTGTAGGGGCCCTGTTCGTGTTACATCTACTGTTGGCCTTGCACCTTTATCACCTAAACTGCTTGCCGATGTGTTGTTGTCAAGCCCTGCGACAGTAATTCAGTGAATGAGCAATGTTAGAAAAGGAACTGGTTAAAAACTGTAGATAAGAGCCTTGCTTTGTATGGTCCTTTTATGTCAGACTGCATGAACGTGGTAAATTTTAAATAATTTTGTAGGAACAGTTACCTTATCGGTAATAGCTATATACTTTGTATGAAAGTTTGTCCACCTGGTAGTGAACAGTCATGTAAGAACTAGTGCTATTACTTTACATTAGAATTTTACTTGTACTAAATGTTGATATTACATTATAGTTTGAGTAGTGTTAATTGTGCAAAGCCATTTCTTGTTTTTTTAGTCCAGTTTACTGACTGTCTGTGTGTGGTATAATTACTATTGTTCATTTTAGGCTCTGGAGTGATTACCTTAGCTTATGAGTAGGCAAATTTAAAGTGTTTTTGCACTTACGCACAATAAAATCTGCTATTTCAGACCTTGCTGAAGTCTGTGCACTACCTTGAAAATCTTACTGATAATTTATTATGCCCCATTTGTGCATGTGGCATGACCGCGAATTTAATGCAGTAGCAGACTAATGAATGCTTGAAAAAAAAAATGCTATTGCTGGCAACTTCATTGCCATGGCCAAATGCATAGGAGTAAAAAAAAAAAAATAGAAACAGTATGCAGAATGAAAAGTAAAATAATTGCCCATATGCTGCTGATTTGTTCTGTGCACTGTTTCTACTTACTGCCTACAAACAGTGAAACCGAAGGATGGAGTTGAGCCCTTTTGTGAATGCAGAGAAGACCACTTGCAAAATAGCTCCCAAGCTACAGGGTTAGTTATCTCTCATTGCTCGAACACCTGGTGTTTGAGCCCTCTGCTTGATAGGAAATTGCTTTTGTTCATAGGCCAGGTATGAATGTGGCATGATGCACACTTATATGCTGGGAATTTCAGGAGAAATGCGCTATAGTTATGCGAAGTTCATCATGTGTGTTTAATAATAAAGAAAGCCTCACTTGGTCTACATGTAATGACTAGATGTGTACCCCCTTTTTTTAATATGAATATTGTTGTTGACCTGTACTACAGTTTCATTCAGGCTCACAATTAGTTACTGCATCACTAACTTGGGAACTGCATACAAAATGCACTTGTCACCAATGTACGTACTTCAGAAAAGAGCCCTACGAATAAAATCCAGAAGTGTGCCACAAAATAGCACATTTGTTTTTAGTTCTCTGAATATACTTTATGTATATGAAATTGCTCAATATCAACAAATTACATTAAAGTGCAGTGTCTCAGACCTCTTTTTCTCGGAACAACTCGGCCTTCACTACACCACCGGTTTCTTC
The DNA here is from genome assembly GCF_013339745.2 of Dermacentor silvarum. NCBI lineage: Eukaryota > Metazoa > Arthropoda > Arachnida > Ixodida > Ixodidae > Dermacentor > Dermacentor silvarum. Next base: position 89,396 of record NW_023606561.1, read on the forward strand.
TCCCCAAAACACACACACTATGGTAGTGATTCTCTCAAATACTTCAGTGCTAAAACATAGAAAGATTCAAATAATAATGTTACATAGCACGATCTTACAGTAAGTTCCAGACACTAGTTCACAAGTGCTGCAGTTTCTTGTTTTGTGTGCGTGGTTTTGTGTTTCTTTGTAATTGTGTATTTATTGTATATATTTTTTATTTCTTGCTTTTGTATTATTTTGATTATCTGCATAAATACTACTAGGCTGTTCGTGTGCTCGAACTCAAGCTTCACTTTTCCACCCTACATAAGTTTACAATTGCAAGCTTTCATATAACACAAGAACTACACACTTTTATTTAAATCCTCAACTCTATTTATTATACTATGTGGTTTTCATTTTTCCCCTATACTGCATGACGTAGCACTCTAGAAGCATTTATGGTGCTGCTGAGTGGTTGCAGCTATGTCTCGGCATGTTGAAATGGTGAGTTTACACACTGCCATTGCCAATCTATTTTTGGCAACGGCTTCTAAGGAAGCTGAGAGATGGTGCTTGCTTCCAAGAAAAGTATGCTTGAGTGTGCTTTCACATGTGGAGCATTACCTTGCATAGTGCTTTTTTGTAATAAGTGCCACACAGGAAACTAATTTTGGCACCCTGTGCTATGTAAATTAAAAAAAAAAAAAAAGGAGTGAACATATTTGCCAATTGTGGCTCCTACATGTTGCAATATTGTGGCCAAGAAGAAAGCATCTTAGTGCTAAACCGTTCCAGACGAAACCTTGAGGTTGATGCACGGTGTTAAGAGTGAATTTTCACTAAAGGCAGGTATCAACAAGATAAAAAAATCACCTTGAGTACAAAGTGTATCGTGTAACGAACTAAGCTTTTAAGTAAGTGCAATGTAATTTGCTGGGATGAACCTTGAGCATTGTTTGTGGTCATTTAGCAGAGAGAGGGGGAGCAATTTTGTTGGAGTATGGTGGTTAGCAAATATTAAATGGCTGAACGTTGCATTAGCTGGCTGTTGAATGTTTGTAGCCAAAGGAAGAACGGGAGCCATACTTTGTAGTAATTCTTTATAATTTTTGTTTATTTTGGCCTTTGTGAATCATAAATCCATGCTTCTGCCCTCCCTGGAATTGGCCACTCGTTGAGGTAATGAGAAATTAATAGAATTGGAGGATAAGTATACTTATAAACATTGCCCCAAAATTTGTTTTTGTTCTTGTTTGCTATTAGTGCACCAATGATTTTAATTTTCTGGCAATGGTATTTGATAGATTAAGCATGTGTTTTTGTAGCCTACATGTAAAATTGTATATTATCAAATGCTGAATATGTTGCTATGGTATATTGGGAAACATATAGATTGTCCATTGACCATGTTTATTTAGTGATGTGTGTGGTTTTGCACTTTCTGCACTTTCCTACAATGTCAATTATACAGAAAATCTTGAAGCAGAGGACATCTTTGATACATCGTATACATTGCAATTTAAGAAAAAAATTTTTCCATCATGTTTATCTGTATTTTTTTTTTTTCCCAGAATGGAAGTATGTGAAATTCTAAAGCATACCATTTCACCACTGTTTCACTAAAACACTGCAGTGGGGTGCATGCTAGCACTTCTGTGAAACAGCACTCACAACTTGTGCTAAAAAATCACAAGTAGAATAAGCTGAATAGTCTTGACCAGTCTTTTCGTATTCCATTAAGTATTGATGTGCACTGATTGTTGTCGCATCACTACCATTTCTACATGCCTCGTAAAGGTGGCAAGGGGTAACAAAGCTGCAGAAATGCACACACAATCTTGGGAAGCAACATAGCAGGTTTCCAACTGTGTATGGGTAGTATGTGGCATGGTGTTGATAACAGCATTATATAGTGACTTGGATGGTTTATTTATTGCATTATTGTGGAGTGTATCTTGAGGAAATGCAGTCACAAAACCACTATCACTTGAATAACAACGGTAACAAATAAATGCAATTGTGATCAGTTACAGGAAAATCTAAAAAGGCCAGAGCGTGGAGAAGAAATTCATATTTAGCTGCAAAGACAAAAGCAAAATATGCTGTTGACTATCTAAATTTAATGGGTTATGAAAACAAAACCTTTGGCTTTGCTGTAGTTAGGATTGAGTTAACTTACAATGTACAGAGGTTACTATATTAAAGGGATGCTAAAGAGAAAATTATGTTGAGCTGTATTACTAAGTTACCTTTCTAAAATATAAAAAAACCTGCTCTTACTGCGGGAAGAGGGTTGATACGCCAGAAAAGACAAAAATGAAAGACAAATGCAATGTTGCTTTGGAAGTTCCCAGCACCAGCGAGCCATAACATCTTGTATTTTGACAGCAACTGCTTGGCCTAGGTAATTCTTTATTGGTAAAGATGGTCTACATCATATTCTAAAGCAGCCAGAGACTGAACTTGGAAAGTTTTGAGAACTTTTACTACACCACTACGGCCCAAATATGAGAAAATATAGTTGAGCAAGATGCTTTGCTGGGCTAGTTAGTGTGTCGACATGATTGAAAGTCGCGAAAAAAAAATGACGAAAAAAAGAGTTGAGAGTGTAACGCTGTCCTTTTGCCCCTTTTTTTCCTCATTTTTTTTTGCACTACTTTCCATCGTGATAAAATATGTTGATATCAGTGACATCACACAGAAATACCGGCGCTGGGGTTCTGACAGAATTAAAAAAAAACATAGGTTTGGCATTCATTTTCTTGTCTAGAAAGTAACCTCTTACCTCAAAAATAACTCTCCTTCCTTACCGCTAGAAATGTGTTCATTTTCGGTGCTTTTATGTTTTAACATTTTATTTCAAGATGTAGTAGTCGCAAATATACCGTGATACATAAAATTATAGGCTGATCACTGGTGTTTTGAGTGGTTGTAACACAGTAATAATTGCACAGACAGTTTTTGACAACTCTTATGTGAAACTTCAAAGAAGCACCTCAGGGAACACGAATGAAAGTAATAATCTGACTGTTCGTTCAGCATCAGTCAGGACCACCTCAGCGGGCGACGCAGAAGAGGCCGCCATTGCACTCGCATCGGGGCTACCTGATTGCGATGTCATCATCAGTGACTCGAAGACTGCTATCCGGAACTTCAGTAGCGGCTACATTACAAACCTCGCACACTCTCTACTAGTCGCTCACCCGCCAAAAAACTACATCGCTCTCATCTGGACTCCAGCACATCAAGGACTACCAGGCAACGAAATGGCTCATGCCGCTGCTCGAGGATTCACGGACCGAGTGGACGGAAATGTGGGCCTTACCCCAGAAGCCAATGACTCCCAACAACAGACCAATAAAGACGCACTCATCACATTCCATGAAATTTGCACACATTACAAACACCAACGCCTAACGTATCCACCTCTCTCTGTGTCGAGCACGCGCCAGAGAGAAATATTGTGGCGCCAACTACAAACTCGCACTTTCCTTACCCCACGCACTTTGAACTTATTCTTTCCCGACACATACCCGACACCCAAGTGTCGCTTCTGCCCTGTCCAAACAGCAGATCTCTCCCATATAATGTGGAAATGCCCCATCAAATATCCCCCCCGCAACCTCAAACCATTAATTAGTAGCGAGGAGCTGTGGGAGACTGCCCTGCGCAGCTCCGATCCCACCCTGCAGGACCGAGTCCTGAGGTGGGCTGAGGAGGTAGCGGAGGCCTACCACGACTGGTAGGCGGACGTCTGGCAGCACAAGGTGCTAAGACTGGAGCACACAGGCCTCCCTCTCTCCCCCCCGGCCCCTCCCCTTTCTTAAAAAGGGAAATAAAAGTTCATTCATTCAATAATCTGCAACTTTTAGTATAAGGTTGCAAGTAAAAAGAACATTATACAAAATGTGCACCTGGTTCCTAGTTCCCAATTTTTGTAAGTCAGATCAAGAAAAAAAAATATTATGAAGGTTTGTTGGCGTCAATACTAACCATAGTGATGCCCATGCTATGTGGGAAAGCAGTAACTTCGCAAATGTGAAAGCTGGCAATTTTCTATTGCACAGGGAGCATTTTTTACTCATCACAGCAGGCACCTGGTTTGTTTTTTACTGCCTTCTTTAGGCTCGCGAAGCAATGGAAGCAACTGAAAAAATTTAGTGTGACTAATGCTAATGTTTATCATAATTTAATGAGGGATGCATGATTTTAGACTCTTGGGTACCAGCAATAACAGAATTCCTGGTGAGGCCTTCAAACAAGCGGTTCTTACTCGTTCACCCAAGTTCGCTTTGAACAAAGGCTTCGTATGCTATATTCTGGATTGTGGTAGAACAAGGTGAGGTAATATTGAAGTATCAGCTAAAAGTTTCAAAATCTTTGGACAAGGTTAGTTTGTTAACAAGGAAAATGGTAACATGTCGTAATGATTCCGCTTCTTTAACAAGTACTGAAGAATTGCAGAAAACAACCATGCATTTTAATTTCGAGTTATTGGGCTCCATGAACCAGCATCAACATCAGTTTTCAGTGAGATTCAGTTCATGTTACAGTAATTTCCTAATAGCTGGTATGTTAAATGCAGCATAAACAATGAAATCCTTAATTCACTAGATAATTGTCAGGCCACGTAGCAGGTTATGAGAGATAAGGAAACAAAGGCAGGGGTCACGTATTGCAACAAATCTATTCTTAAATACTATTATCACATGTTGCACTGAGTGGCCGATTACACAGGTGCGCCATTGTGAGAGGCAATGGAGAGAGAGGTGAAAAAAGTGGATCAGGCAGAAGGCTAGTTATAAAATCTTGGGCAAGGAGTATTCAATACCATATTCTAAGTTTAGGAATGCTGTATTGTACTCCGGAAGCAGAATTTTCATTCATTTATTTTCACATACTGCAGCCCCTGGTGAGGCTATAGCAGGAGTGGATAATACAATAAAATACAAAAAAGAAATACAACAGGCAACAAAGAAAGTTAAGCGCAATGTTGAGGGAGCACAGACAAGAATTGTTTAAGGGAAAATGCTATACTTAAAAGTATTAGTGCACGCAAAAAAGGGTGTAATGTTAAGCGCGTGATGTCTCCTACTAGAAGAGAATTTAGCAAAGGTGATATATTCATTACTGGAGAGGCGACAGGAAGAATGAATAATGCCGTGAAAAAACTTTAAAGAATTAACATGTCGCTGTTCGGCGAGAGATGTTAGGTTGAGTGAGGACATGGCTGACGACGGTGAGAACTGGTGGTCATAACGACAGTAGATAAATCTAATGGCTCTTCTTTGGATGGCCTCAACACTCTATTTCATACTGCTTGTAGGGATTCCAAACAATACTTTGTTTGGAATATCTTGTATTTTGCTTAAACATATGTTTTTTCGTTGCTGATACCATTTGTTTTATTTTGCTGCATTATGACTTCTTTTTTTTTTTTCATACCACTCCCTTCTGTAACGCCCCCTGGGCCTTGAAGGTATTGAAATAAATAAATAAATAAATAAATACTACCATACTCAAGTACAGGGCGGACAATAGTTTTATATAACAGTAATTTAGTGTCACGCGGAGAATTAGACAGCGCACGACGTAAACAGCTGAGCTTTTGTAGAGCTTTAGTCGTAATGGAATCAATGTGCTTTGACCAGGATAGCTGAAAAAGAATGGGCAAACTTTATTAGAGGACATAATGACAGTCTTACGGAAGTTGATATTCATTTGCCATGCTTCAAGCCATTTGGTGCACGTTAAAGAACCCCAGGTGGTCGAAATTATTCCTGAGGCCCCCACTACGGCGTGCCTCATAATCATTTGGTGGTTTTAGCATGTAAAACCCCATAATTGAATTGAATTTGAAAATCTGACGAATGATTCATTAAGGTGAACATGATCAAGGGGAGATGAAATGATGTCATATAACACGCAGTCATCTGCATACATTCGAATTTTAGATGATATCTCATGTGGTAAATCATTAATATATAGTAAGAAAAGAGGACCGAGGACTGATCCTTGAGGGACGCCTGATGACACATCCACCACCGAGGAATTGATTGAGTTAAAGCTTATGAATCGGGGGCGGTGGGACAAAAAACTTTCTATCCAGTTCACTAACTGAGGGTTGTTAAGAATGGCATTTAGTTTGGACAGTAGTTTTGAGTGAAGTATGGTATCGAAAGCTTTGGAAAAATTTATGAATATAGAGTCAACTTGAAATACCTTATCCAGGTTAGAAGCTATGTCATGCGTGAACTCGACAAGTTCTGTTATTGTGCTAAATCCACGTCTGAATCCATGCCGTACATTAGAGATAATGTTATTTGAGTCAAGAAATTCCATAATGTGTTTGTATATTATATGCTCTAGTATTTTGCATGAATATGGAGTTAAAGATATTGCCCAGTAGTTGTAAAGATGCTGCTTACTACCTGACTTGTGTAACGGAAGCACCTTAGCCGTCTTCCATGATGAAGGTACTTTGCCGGAAGTTAGCTATTTATTGAATATAAGAGTAAGGTATCGTGAAGTTGATAAGGCATACCGAACGAGAAACACATTCGGGATACCATCAGGCCCTTCACTTTTCTTTGTATCAAGATTTAGTATAAGGTTTAAGACACCTTCTGTGCTAACTAAGAGATCATTAATGGGGCAAGTTAGATGAACGTTTAAAAAAGAGGAACAATATGATTATCGCAAGTAAGAAAGGACTTAAAATATGCGTTGAAGGCGTTGGAGATTACTAATGAATCACTAGTCGTTTCGTTGTTCACACATAAAGATGTACAAGAGCTGTCACAAGGAAAAATGGTACCCCAGAACTTACGTGGATTACTTTTCAACCGAAGCAGCAGCTGCATGCTATAAAAGAAGTCTTTAGCTGATCTGGTTTTTGTACGAAGATCCTCCTTTGGGGGCCTTAGCAAACCTAGCAATGTGTACGGGGTTATGGGAGTCCTTCGATCGTCTAAGCCTGCGAACACGACGTGAAATATGTAGTATATCTCTGTTCATCCAAGGGATTTTCGTTTTTTTTTTATGGGAATGAAGTGTTCAATACATGACAATACCTTCAAAATATGTCACGAGAACATTCACATTACTTGATATACTGAGTGTTTCAAAAGTGTCGAAGTCATCAGCCAATGTATCTAAAACAGAGGTGTCATCAGCGTGATTAAAAATTGAAATTTTATGTTTAAATGTGCAATGGGGGCCGAGTTTTTTGTAATAATTTGGCCTGTGTACTCTCAGTTACAATAATAAACAGTATTGTTTCACAACCCTATGGACCTTTTTTTTTTCATGGGCGCCACCATATTATATAGGCAGTTGGCTTGGGCGAATGCTCCGTGTTAATATGCCAGGCATATGCTCGGCAGCAGTTTCTGGTGGTGGTTTTCATGCTCGCACTGTCCAGTAGTATTTAGTAGAAACGTGGCAGATGGCTCTGTGAGACGTACTAAAGTGATTGAAGTTGGTATGGCCAGAGTTTCTGCTGGCATTGAGGTGGACGAAGCATCCAGCGTGATGTGTGCGTTTGAGCCTACAATCGGCCTTGGAGATCAGTTACGTATTTTTGAAAGCTCCTTTCACAAATGTGACCTTACTGCAGCATTCTCTCTGCTCCTAACAGCCTGGGTACCGTTCTGCTGCAGAATAAGTTGTGCTGTTTACTTTGACAAGAGTTAAAATTGTTATCTGTAGATACATTGTGTGACTACCTTGTTCGTCGGATGAGGTTTCCACCCACGAATAAAATAGATTTGGTTACTAATGACAGCATGCCATAGTAGTGTGAATCACACTTGACGAGCTGCGTGAGCGTCCAAACCAGTGGTAGATGCTGGGTTATAGATCTGTTCCTGTGTTATAGTGCATAGTCCATGCATGCAGCATGACCATATGACGTCTTATTGCGACGTTAGCCAGTTTTTTTTTTAAAGGAAAGAAGAGAATGAAAGTTTTTTTTTTCCTGATATTGTTTGTCCGTTCGTCTACGGCACACTCACCCATCTTACAGAAATTATGTCCTCACAAGTAGCCGTTGTATTATGCTGGTTTACCAATCGCAATGCCATCGGCATCATACAGAAGGCTAACGAAGACATAGCATAGTTATTTGAGGTCTGCTAGACTTAAAATGCATGAGAATGATGCCAGTGACTGATGGATGGATGGATGCAAAACTTTGCAAATATTTTATAACGATTGGCGCTTAGATGTTTTGGGGTTGCATTAGGTGGGCCGTACACGAGCATTCTTATGCCAAGCGATCAGATAGTGAGAAATTTTCCAATTCATGCTGGAAATTCAGAGGCGCCACTGCTCTTCATTGAATAAACACCGATACAGCCAAATAATTCACAACACACACAGTGCAAGTGATGATGCGCATCACATGCTTGCGCAGCCAAGAGAAATTTCTGCATGCTGTAGTTACTGCTGCACAGAAAGGCTACACAGTGGTTCTTCAACGACCTTGTATGAACTGACATCACGTAAATTTCACTGAGAACAAGCTAAAACATCTCCAAATCGTTCTGCAGCACGTGATGACAACACAATCAAGCCACGTCGCGCCGGCTTGGACAAGCCAGAGATGATAAGTGGTTCTTGAGGGAAAGGGAAAGGTTGGCGCTATCTTCTGCAGCCCTTGAGGGAGCACGGCTCAGCGCCAAAGAGGAGGAAAGGCTCGCTGTGCACCCTTTCCTCCTCACCTGATGAAAAGGTCTATAACTTGTTTCAATTCAGCGCTCTTTACTAATAATGTTGCATGCAGAGTAGTGTGTGCCACAATCAATGCCTTATAAGGAAATGTTAGTTTTGTAACTTAAACTTGGTCAGTGTCTCTGTATTGCAGTTTGTTGGACCTTCAATTTTTGCAACTGGAGGTCCCCAGTTGGCAGCGACACAAGGTTCCTTTTTGAATATTGTTACGTGTGGAAGGACACAGACGAAAGAGGCTATTTACAGGCTATTTACACTGGAGCCAGACAGCCAGGCCCACACTCGCTCGCACCAAGAGCACAGACACACTTCATCGTCTTTCTCGCGGCGGCTCGTCCCTTGAACGTCTTTCGATGATATCGTAATACTGTCCCCCCCCGGCGGCAAAAGCGCCGTCACGGTGCTGTTAAATATCTAATGCGCTTGGAGAGTTGTAGGGTTTGAGTCGGGCGACGTGGACAATATCACTGGTGGTCACAGCGGAGGACGTAGTGGGCGTGGCGAGAACGATTTCGTAGGTGACATCGGTCACTTGGCGGAGTACGTGATATGGGCCTGTGTAACAGGAGAGCAGTTTTTCACAAAGGCCAACTTTACGCGATGGTGACCAAAGCAACACGAGGGTGCCGGGCGCAAAATGCACATCACGGTGACGGAGGTCGTAGCGTTGTTTTTGTTTTTCTTGAGACACTTGCAATATTTTCATCTTTGGTATGACAGCATGATGATGATCATTGCTGGGGAGCTACTATGACAATCTGCAGCACGACCACAAATGCAGCTGGGTAGCCTTTACCAGCTATAGCTGTAAAAGCAGAATTGTGCTGTCTGAGTGGCACTGTGTCAGCAGTCAACCATTTTTAAATGTGCTCTGCTGTAAAAAAAAACTTAGTCACTTGGCCCAGGCTGGCTGGAAACCAAGCACAACAAACTCCGTTTGTTTGGCAGCACATTGATGCTGGAGTCCCATCATTTATCTTGTGCCAGTACTGCATAAAAGTCAGTGCGAATGAGGAGAACCAGATTATCATGGGTCATTGTTATTATTATAACAAAAGTGGCTTTTATATTCAGTGATGTGACTTTACAGCTGTAGATAATACAGTAAAACCCTGTTCCTATGTTTTTCAGAAGACCACTGAAATAGAATGTATGATCTGGTTAAACGTAACATCCTATAGCGCTTGCAGCAGCATTCATGATGAGACAAAAAGCTACTCTCCCACAAAACCTTAACTAAAATTGAATAGGAAGCCAACAAACTATTCAAAACCCACTCGGTTCACTGTGTTGCAATTAGATTGAACGTTAAACATTTTCTTGGAGCAATCAATCGTAGCCATGAATCACACTTAAGCTTGCAATTTCCATGTGGCGCTTGGCTTGAATCTTCGATAATAACAACCTCTTTTGGAGCACTCGCAGTTCTTTTTCAGTTTACGCGCAAGCTATCAAACATCATGAGACAGCGTTTACGAACGTGAGTGTAAAGGCCAAATTACACGTATGCTTCCGCCTGCATGCCTTGCGTTTGGCACGCCTCGTGAAGAATGCCAATTTGAACCTACAAGACGTGTGCGTACGCGCCCACCTGGCTCACAATTTTCACCTTGGTAGACATTGTTTTGTATTTTTATAAGCCAGCTAGAGCGCCGATATTTGTCTTGAGAATATATATATCCATGTTCACGCTGTGCTTCGACGCGTACAATCTGTCCCGCGCCATCTGCGCATGTGTAGGCGCGCGAGCGTGAGTTTTTGTGCACCGGCAAGCGTACGTGTAGTTTGGCCTTAACGCAACCCCGTGTGCCTTTGTCCACCTGCTCTTGGCTTTCGACTGTGAGCTGTGTTGAGATCTAGATGGAACCAGTGCTTCAGAGCTAGGAAAACGTGAAAGGAACATACCAACAAGGTTCTACTGTACCGGGTGCATAAATGTTGCATTATTTAAAAGCGATTTTTGCAGAAAAATTAGTACAAGTGAAAACCTTCATGCATCCATAGCACAAATAAATATATGGCATTTTATTGAAAAAAAAAAAAAAAAGACACACACAGCTAGAATAAGCTGGCAGTTCAGTGACGGCACGGGCTCACTATTATTTTCCTGGCCTAGGAATCTGTTTGGCTTCATTAAAGTCAATAAAATGTGGCGAGTGAGGCTCAAGCAGCTCTTGAGCCACAAGCGGCTGGCAGTCTTGAATATTTCTCAAGATATTTTCTAAAGTCCAATGCTTTCGCAGCAAGGCCAAATCGGTGTTAAACAAACCGTAGCGTACGAGTCGTACACGATGGCAGATGGCACACGAATGAAGGTGCAGCCCAATTTCATGCACCAGCTGCAGAAGATAGTTCTCAGTTTCATGGATGCAGCTCACTTCTGTAAGTAAAAGAAGAGAGAAAAACGATTGCTACTTTACTATGACAACTCAAACTACATCATTAATTTCTGCTATGCAGAGAATACTAAGAGCAAATGTGAAAGTCCCTGAAAAAAATATTTTGTATGCTATAGTTTCATGCTTATTAAACTGGTTTCTGACTTATCTGGACACTGATTGTTGGGAAATAAATACAAAAGGATACTAGGCGATTGGCTGTACTCACCAGGCTTGTGTAAGAAAGCAAACACACGTATTCACAGGATAATAATTTGGTGTTCAGCACTCAAATTTACTTGGGGAATGACACAATATATGCCACCATATGATTGCAAGATTCATAGTCAAGCAGGTGCAAGACATATTCTTACAAGGGCTGATATTCACTGCAATATCTGTTATCTAACAATGTAAACAAAATATTTCTGTGCAACGAAATATGTCTCCAAGCTATGGTGTTAATTTCCAATAAATGACAGCCGTCTCATCCTAAAACTTGAGGCACTAGAACAATTGCTTTGGCCTGCTTCCAATCTGGCTAGTGTTAACAGTGCATGTAGCACCAACCTGCCAACAAGGTGCGTGCTGAAATACACCATTTCTACCTTCAGAATAAATTAAACATTTGCAGAGACGTACAGGGAGGTTTTCTAAATGACACTCATCACAAGTATTAGGTCCTTACAGGCTCTGAGGTGGAGTATTGCGTGAGGGGGGTTTGGAAAGTTTAAACATATTGAAAAGAAGTGGAAGTCAACTCTTTACATAAAATTTAGTAGTATGAAATAAAATGTTACTTTACTGCACATAAGCCCCTAATCCCGCTCAAAAACATTTCTATCCTTCGAAATAAATATATGAAAATAAATTCTATGAAAATCCAAAATAAAATTTAAAGTAAGACATTTAAAATGAAAATTGTTCCACACATTGCTTTAATGATGTTTAGCTTTGACCTGTTTTCGGAGATGGCAGAAATTCTGCAAGACAAACTAGGTACTCAAGTTGTGAGAAAAAGGTTGGGGTCAAGCTTAATAAATTTTCCTTTAGCCGCATGCAAGCCCTCTCGTACCAAGTGTGAAGTAAGGCAGATCCAGTTCCACACAGCGAATGTTGTATACAAGAGTAGGAGACTCATCAGCAGGTCGCACCGTGCCTTTAGCTGCCATTTCAAATGCTGCCTGGCTGTTCAGGGGCACACCTGCATATCTGAAGAAAAACTCATTTACATCAAATACAATGTGAGCAACCATGAAAGCACACTCCTTGCTAGTATAGAATTACTTATCTCCACCTAGCGGATTTCCGCTGAACTATTACGCCAGAACAAGCATTAGTCTTTTGAGATGGGTCATTTTTGACAGACCTGTAGGCATCTCCACAAATGTAAGGTCCTTTAACTCCAAGTTAAACCAACGGAAGGTCCTTTAACCACACCTCTCATCAGTTAGTTTAACTAGGTATGTTGATAATGCAAGTTCTCTGGCAATTATATTTACACTGTGACTTCAAAATGAAACACTTAGCACAAAGCTACATGTCACGCCTTAGCAGGATTCCTCTGCATGGTATGAAACCATATTTTATGGGAAATGAAGAATACCTAAGTAAATATATAAACTTACTTAAATGCTTGAACTTGATATGCCGATTGGATGGAGCCTAGAAGTCGCTCTAGCTTTGCAACTGTGATATGACCTAGTAAAAAGAAGAGAGGATCTGTAAGTGGCATGTGTTACGCACACAGCACTTTTTTTTATTTATGTAGCAGTACTATTCGGCTGCCAGCTATGAATGAATAAGCACTATCTGTGTCCTCAATAATGCCTCCTGATAATGAACAATACAGAAAGGACAGTATAGAATAGCTACAACGCTGTGCTGCAGCTTGCTTATGTGCATTAAGTACAATTCAGACTAGGTCTGCAAACTAAGGCACCAATACATTTAGACTAGAAATCCTTAAGTTGCCTTTGCTTGCTAGCGTTTTAAGATTTACCTCCAGAGCTAACACTATTTTTCACGCTGAGAGCAGCAGATAGAATGTGGTATTGTACCTTCATTTCTGTACAAAGTTGTACAGAATATGATAGAATGCACAATATTGAGGAGCTTTTAATTTTATTTACAAATATAATGTCAATGCTGCAAGAGAATGTACAATTGTTGCATATTACAGAGCAGACCCGGAATACAACATGGTATACCCTCCATTTGAAAACTACAATTGATGGCTGCACTGAAGCATAGATCACTGCACTGGTACTGCAAAGAGTTGACATTAAATATTTCCTACACATACTAAATAAATACAAGTGGAGCTCTGATGTCTGACAAGTATTGTGCAGTACGCACACTTCTTTAACCCATTCAGTCCCGTGGGCGGCGCTAGGCCGGCCAGGCCAGAAGAGGCCGCCTTTAGAGCAGGCGTTTTTACGAGATTTTCAAAGATGGCAGCATACTGCAGGCTATTTTCTAGTTGTTTTGAGTTTCGTACACTAGATGGGCATACTTATACTTGTCCACAGTTTAAGCAGAAGTTGCTAGTAAAACAACGGAAAGCTTCCCGTTCACCATACTTCCCTCTGTTGTCGTAGCTGTTGCAACCAGACAAACAAGCTTGAACAAAGTGTACAGACTTCCGAGTGTGGGCTCATTTAAAAATTTTTTTTTAGCACATGCCTCCAAACACTGTGTAGGAGAAGCTTTGAGGCTGTGCTTATCTTTCAAGGGCCAAGTAAAAAAAAAGTCCAAGAGGTGTTCTGAGTGGGAAAACGCAAAGCCTTATTCCACCGTTCCTACATGTTTTGAACTCTCTTATGCTCTCTATATACAGGGTTTTTCATTTTAGCTGCACCGAATTTTTTTTAATTGCCTGTGACAGATTGCGCAATTACTTCCACAATAAATCAAAATGCCTAATTGAATAATTAACATAATTACATAATGAACTTGTTAATTAATTGTTTTATGGCACACCTTTTAATCTACTAATTATAGCCACTGAGTTTGCAAGGCATATCCACTTGGAACGAATTCTCAGGGCTGAACCAGTTTCGGGGTACTATTCATTTTCAATGTATCCGACGAAATGCATGGGCGTTCCAGTTAACTTTGTGCTTCAATGCATAAACCACCATTTTCCTCAAAAAGTTAACAGGAACGCCCATGCATTTCGTCGTACACTTTGAAAATTAATAAATCGAAACTGGTTCAGTCCTGAGAATTCGGTCCAAGTAGATGCACCTTGCGAACTCAGCGGCTATAATTCGTAGATTGAAAGATGTGCTGTAAAATAATTAATTAAAAAGTTAATTAGCATAATCATGTTAATTATTCAATTAGGCGTTTTGATTTCTCGTGGAAGTAATGGCCGCCTCATTGAGTAGTTTAGATCAAGGATTATAATTGTGCTATCTGCCACAGGCAATTTTTCAAAATTTGGTGCAGCTAAAATGAAACTCCCTGTATATTTTTCTTTCCTGCATCTGATGCGGAAGTCTCTTGTAAACAAAATAAAGTAGACATGTTCTAAATGTGATGTCTGTAGCAGAATTTAGAGTAATTTTCTTACAGCATAGAACATGCTGAATGGAGCAAAAAAATGCGCCTCAGAACACCAGGTGCAGGGGAGCGCTGCACAGGCAGAAGCAAAGGGGTTATGTACAGCCCCATTGTCATGGCACCATGCCAAAAAAATGTACACCTTTGAAAACGACGCTGTTGCTTATTCACACAACATACACTCATTAAGTGTTGAAGGTACCTCACTATAGAAATAAATTTAAGACAAGATCTTTCTTCTAACATTTAGGGCATGGTGAAAGGGAAGTTGCATTAAAAGGCCTGCAAGTTGCAGCACTTAAGAAAAGTGCCGAAAATCTGTCTTGTAATAAAGGGCATCACCTCGCAAATAATCTTCAACATGTCTTTCAATGCGTGTTGTACGAGTGGAGTTATTGGCAATCAAATGTTCTACCCTGCACATATTAGCAACTATCGTCTCATATTAATGCACAAAGCAGCGATATCCAAGGTAACCGAGTTTGATTGTCCATAATGGCACGCTGCAGTGTAATGCTCTAACTGCATGCTCTAAATTTTCATTCTCATGTGCAGGCTGAGGGAGATACGAAGATAAGGTTTGGCATAGAAAAAGTTGAACTGAAGATGACATTTGCGAAATTTCAAGTGCCTCGAGTGATTAGCCTAGTCATAATTCCTAAAGACAGAATAAATTCATGGCCAAGTGAAGTGAAATTGTTCACATTGCAGTTTTCAGCACAGCAGTCATTTTCGATGGTCCTATCACAAAGACAACTGTTGACCGTCTTGGATCTCGGTCAACAATACGTCATCAACAATGTCATTGCTGTCATCATGCCATCGTCACTATTGACAGGCTGCAGCTGCTGTCATGTCATCGCTGTCATTGATCTGTCATAGGCCCCAATGTGGTTGTAGTCATGCCGTCGTGGTTTATTAATTTATTTTTTATTCAAGGTCCTCACAGGCTTTCCAAGGTGGAGTATTGCGTGAGGGGGGTCAGAAAAGGTTAAACATATTGAACAGGAGCGGAAGTTACTTCACTACGCAAAATTTAGCAGTATGAAATGAAATGTTATACATTAGTAGTAGAAGTCGCCATTGTTGCTTATGCATCGTTGGGTTGCAGAAAATCAACTGTGCAAATGTTCATGCAATTCTTACAAAATAGCAGTACGTGTCACACATGAAACAAATGTATCAGTGGTCTTCTACATAAGAATAAG
The DNA here is from genome assembly GCF_013339745.2 of Dermacentor silvarum. Taxonomy (NCBI): domain Eukaryota; kingdom Metazoa; phylum Arthropoda; class Arachnida; order Ixodida; family Ixodidae; genus Dermacentor; species Dermacentor silvarum. The sequence continues at coordinate 105,246 of NW_023606561.1, forward strand.
TATACTTATTCTTATGTAGAAGACCACTCAACAACACATGAACATTAGGTAAAGAGACTGCTTACTGCATTTCTTAGTCACAGGATCAACAATGTTTGCAATGCTGTTGGGAAAATCATTCCAATATGCAATAGCCTGTGGCAGGGCGGATGAATTAAACGCACTTGTTTTACCAAAGAGGCATTGAAAACTATGGTAATTATGCAGACGTCTTGATGTGGACGAGAGAGGGGTAAGGAAGACATGGTTAATATGAATTATTTTGTGCAGAAAACAGAGTAGTGCAATAATTCTGATTGTTTCTAAAAAAAAAAAAAAGTGCAAGCACTTTCTTAATATTAATGACACTAGATTGTGTGCTGTATACTAGATTGTTACTGCAGTCATAGTTATGTTATTGTCATCATGCTGCTTTACACAGTAAATTACTCAGGATAACAAAGGTGTATATTCCCCAATTCAGAAATTAGCCTCATATCACAGATCTTTCATGACTTCACCAAGTGGAGCACAGCGCTGCCTCTCTTCTGAAAAGACACTGCAGTTTAATAGCAATCACTGAAGTATTCAAGCGCCAAACAGACGACACAAGAAGAGACACGGACGAGCGCTTTCATCATCGTTTACAATCTTTTTATTGCCTTTTGCCTGGTTACCATGTGATTTTGGACAACGTGCGAGTTACGCTGCCAGATTTGCGTATATATTGTGTTTCTTTCAATAAAACATCAGTTGTTAGTAAGCGCTCGTCCGTGTCTCTTCTTGTGTCGTCTGTTTGGCGCTTTAATACTTCAGTAACATGCACCAACTAGCCCAACAAAAAGTTCTGCTAATAGCACTTCTTTGATTACTATAACGGAACAAAGAGAAAATAAATGTTTATTACTGGTCTCGATATCCAGGCTTTGACTCCGTAGTCTTTGCAATCAAGGATTTTCTTGGTGAAGTTGGCCCCAACCCCATGGATCTCTCCCCAATGAAAGTCAAAACTTTTTGAGGAGTTGCTTAAGAAACATACTTTCATTCAAGTAGACGCCGAGATCACCTGATTACAAAATGTTCGCTCAGAACTTGATGTAGAGCATCACTGAACCACAGTGATCATTTCAGTAGAAGGGCGGCGCTGCCATCCACCTTCTTGAATTGACAAGCTGTGTCTAGTGGAGGAACAATCCAGAATATGGGATTAAGCCTGGTATTCTCAAACGATCCTTCACTCGAAGCTTTTCCTCCACTCAACTGGGTTGAGCACAGCACTGCCCCTTGACTGAAAGAAGCGCTATGTTCTCAAAAATTGTCTTGGATTATCAATGAAGAGCAGCGACCCCTTCTGTTGAAGGGCCGCACTGCCATCTACTTTCTCGAGTCGAGGTGGAGGGCTGACTGGAGAAATGTTTTAGAATACGCGGGTAAGTCTCTGCCTTTTTGTAACTGTCATTGCATTGGTGGCTGTGGAGGGATGCTTGTGATACTATGTCCATCATCTTGCTGATCTTTGGTTCATGCATAATCACCAAGGTCAAGCAGCAGAACAAAGGGCCCATGCTGTGCTGTGCAAACATAGAGGTCATAGTACTGGCATGAAGTACTTGTTACTTGCCACCACATGGGGCCACCAGCTTCATTGTCATGCAGCCAACCTAAGTTTACTTCAGGATGAAGGTTCTTCCTAGAGTCTCCTAAGATGTCTGATACCTTGTTAAAAAAAAAATTCTGGGATTTTACATGCCAAAACCATGATTTGATTATGAGGCACCCCATAGTGGGGGACCCTGGATTAATTTTGACCACCTGGGGTTCTTTAACATGCCTCCAATGCACGGGACATGGGCGTTAATTGCATTTCGCCCTCATTGATATGTGGCCACCGTGGCCAGGATTTGATCCCGCAACCTCGTGGTTAGCAGCGCAACACCATAGCCGCTAAGCCACCACGGCGGGTCCGATAAACCTTGTTATGCACTACGCAAGTCTTTCAAATGTTTGTAAATTTTGTGATCATTTTCTGCCCTCAACTGCTTTTTCATGCCAGTATTCTTCCTGTACTAACCCAAATGGCTGAAACATGGAGAATAACATATGAACTTGACAGTAAGCTAAAGACCATGCAGCTAGCACGGCAACACAAAATGACAAGTAGCAGTACAGACTACAGAACATAAACAAGTAGATGATATTCTAGCTGAGATAAAGAAGTGGAATTGGGCAGATCACATAATGGAGAACTCTTGGTCCATTAAAGTGACGGAATGGGTGCCCCACCTTACAGTTTTGTTTTGACAGGCTTCGGTGCAGCTGTTGACCTACTCTGGTTCATATAAGATGCGCTCCAGAGATCTATTTTCGTAATAAAGCTGATCGGATGGAATTTATACACAATATTGAGTTCATACTCCTATTTTTGAATATAATTTTATTTTCTAAATATTTTATCTGGCTGTTTGTCTGTGATCTCTAGAAATTGGAATAGCAGGGTCTCTTGTGCAAGGCTTGAGCTTCATACCAGGGCTAGGAGTGTTATAAAAAAGCCCTACATTATTCCCTTATAAACAAATAATTTCAAATAAGCTCCAAAATTATTCTTTTAGCTTTATTATTTAAAGGAAAAATGTTTAAGCTTGAGTGTAGTTATCAAGAACATTGATTATTGGTTGCCTTAAATATACATGATTAAAATTGCTGTAATTTACTGTAAAACTTAAATACTTGAATTCTACACATCCTTGTGCATTGTGCATGTGCATGCAAAATTTGGCTGAGATTGAGTTGCATTAATTGCAAGAATTTGTGTCACAAATAAGTAAAAACAGCGCAAGACTGAAAACAGAAAAAATGAAGCTGAAGTTCCCAAACAGCCGGTTCCTATTGCAGTGTAAAGCTTCACAATTATCCTGCTGGGTAAGTGGCCACCCTCAGAACCTTGCGAGGGTACCAGGCGGGCTTCCTCCTCCAGGCGAGCTTTCCTTACTGCACTGCAGTGACAAGATTTAGCTTCAGCTGTCTGTGTTTCAGAGATTCTTTTGTTTATTCACTGGTCTTTCCTGGTCTCTCTCATTGCTCAGGGAGATTCCGAGTTGGAAGAATGCCCAACTCCTGTGGAACCTCCTCAAAGCATTTGTGGCCTTTGTTGAACCATAGCATGGCTTTAGAAGTGGCCGTCTCCACAATAGTGCATGAAGCAAATCTTGCTTTGAGGCACAGCAACCAAATCTTGCTATTGAGAGACTCAGCTGCATTTCGGCATTTGCCCTGAACACAGCAAAACAACAGTTTTTAACTTGTCAGCCTCTCTTTTATAGAAGCATAGGCTTAACCTGAGCTCTGGTGAAAAGTGAAGCATGAGCTGGTGCCGATTATGCCAGGGCTAGTGCTCGCTTGTTGTTACACCAGGAAAGATCACAATCTATGTAGAATTTGTGGCTGTGAGCCTCATCAGTAGAGCATGAATAGAAAAATGAAGCCCCTACAGCTACTATGCCTTAATTAGAATAATGTTTGCAGTTTTCTGATTGGTGAAATGCCGTGATTTTTTTGCACATGCAAACAGAATGTGGAGGCATAACTTTGCAAATAGAATCTGAAAAAATTATTTTTAAAATAAAAATGCAATTTTACGACCAACATCTCCCCTTAAATACGATAGTCAGCACACCACATTCCTAACCTTCACCTTTGTTTCACTCAACCACAAATGAAAATGTGGCCAACTAAACTAATGTGCAGAGGACTTCAGGTCCATCTCTCCAGTGCAAGGGAACAGCACCATGTGATGATAACGCCACAGCTCTACAGGTGGAATGCACATGGAACTCCCCAGAATTAAAGGAAATTTTTGTTCGAAAGCCACAATTGGTCCCCCATGGTGGAGAACTTATGAGCACCTGAGTCTTTGCAGGTCCATCTGCGTGGCATTGGTGCATGCAACCCATTGGTCAGAGTAGACAGTGAGGGAATTAGCCAGAAACAATGTAGTGGTTAGTCCTTCCCCTTATCCCTGGAATAAGTTCCCTATGGCATCCATAAGGGTATGATCAATCTTAAAATGACAGCACTTCGGCCTGTGCAGAGACTTTTCTACAATGCTTGCACATAATTCAGAGGTGTATGCAGAATGCATTGAAGCATGCAAATACACAGGCTAGACAAGAAGGCTAACTTCAGCTATGACACCAGTCTGCTCTAGTGGAGGAGTCACAATTTCAGCAGACAACTGTCATACAAAACTAGAAATGCTAAAATAAAATTCCCTTTTAGCAATTTTTGAGATGAAGGACATTTAAAATTTCGATTTAACAAAGTCACCTATAATGGCATAGCCAAGGATGTTTTTGCTCTTGCCAAAGGCACTGATTAGTTGTGACATGTAGAAAAATCCAGCAAATAGCCATCATGTATAGCCATCATGTCTCGTTGACCGTTACATGAAATTACATCAAATGAGGTACACATGTCAAGAACTTGATGGCAGGTGGTCTTTATAGCTAAATTGCAGGCTCCCTTTAGTGCCTACAGGAATGATCCTGCTGAAGTGTTCATGACAACACCGTCTAATGACTGGACAGGTTTATTTACCTTGTTCAAAATTTGTTCCAGGGCACCATTAAAGAGCCCCTCAATGAGTTTCATAATTGTAAACATACAAGCATGACGCATATATCATGCAGTGGCAATTATGTCTGTAAAGTATCAAGCAGCTGCATGGCTTGAAAACAGTCAAAATTTCAAACAGAAGTCCGTGCAGCCCTTTTTTTCTGAGGCAGGCCGCTTCCAGCCAAAAAGTCAAGGTCACACGCACAGATACCTCAGCATAAAACACACTGCCTGCAACGTCACCAATTATGACATGTGACCTTGGTAAATAATCTAATGCAGAATGCACAATACTGCCCTCTGGGAATGCGCCACACAGCAAAGAGAGGAAGAGAAGAAAAAAAAATAGGAGGCGAAGCTTGCGACGTAAACATGCTGCAGTCTTTTAGCTCTGTTATGGGTGAAGGCAGGGAAGAAAAGTCTCTTGCGGACACTAGTTGAAGGCAGAAGGAGTGAGTGTCTATTTTGGCAGTGAAACTTGCCTACTGGCAGCATGGCAATGCAAATTTCTCTTATCTCCTCTGATAGTGAACCGATTTGAAATTCTTGCAGTATGATGCTTCATGAAGGCACCCAACAACTTCCAGTGTGCAAACAAAATTTGCAATGGGGACTGGTGAGCACTTGTCAAGCTACAGAAATAAGAAATCCATTTGGCTGTGTGGCAGGTGAAGCCTGATGATGAGACTGTGTATCACATACAGTCATCACATGTATGTTCATGGCAGTCATTTGGCCTGCGTAAAGCAACCATCCCAATTCCAAATTGCTCTTGGGGTCTGTCCATAATGACTCCAATTCATATCAACATTATTTGCATAGGGTAATTTCACTATAATACCTTAATGTGATGCCAAGCTTTCCCAGAAGACAATGTTTCAGAAGCCAGGAGTTAATCACTGTGGGCAGTATACATACAATTAATGCATCATTATATGCATTTCATTTTTTAAATAGTGCTGAAGTGGCCAATCATTATAAGCAATATATGTTGTGCTGTGATATGTGGATTGCACTATGCATCATTTATACTTGTGTATTCTAACAATGCCACTCATAAGGCTTTTATTTATACGTATGATGCTAATCTGACATTAAAAATTGGGAAACTGTGCACTTTGGTATGCACTTATAATTTATACTAAAATGCAAAAATATTGCCAATGAACAAACTATGGGTTTACCATTTGAAAGGAGCGACTTACATTTCTACTAAAACACTCGTGGCACCTGAAATCGATTCTTGAAATGCAGTAATGTCTGAGTTAGTGTGAAGCAATTAATTTTTATTGTTGGGTCACAATGCATTAAATACCAACTGAAAGTGGCCTGTGGGTAAAAAAATATATATATTTCGCCACAAGTGCTAGTTGTTGCACATTCAAGACAAACACTGCTGTTTGCATTTAGCATGTGATAACGGTTTCTAAGAAAGTATGTTGAAAACTGACAACCATTGCTGTTAGCAACACAGAGGATGGTGCAGACCTACAAAAGCTCTGATTGCATGGTCAAGAATAAAGGAAAGTATATTAGTGAAAATTAATGCAGATCCCACACACTGTGGAAACTGGTTTAAGCAAAGCTTTTTTTTTATGTTGCAAGGAACGCTGTTCTTGTTTAGAGACTCTTTGCAAGTAGAGCACATGACAGCGTTGAACACATTTTCATTGGGAAATGCCTCACTCAATGTAAACATGTGTTGTTCAACACTGTAAACATGGCTTACCAAAACCAGAGTTTATCACACATTATGCACCTGTGTAGTGTGTCAATGGTGTATCAACGCTGCAGGACTGAACTTGTTCTGCACGAAGTATTTCTCAATGTACTTTGCACTTGTACACAACATGGTTCAGTTCCGGTGCTGTTTCCTCACTGCCCATCTATGCTGCTCAATTCATGTTTTTAAGCAAGTGTCCACTCACACTCCAAGCCACCTGTTATTGTGTATTGACAATGCTCCACTTCACGTTCCTGGACGAAATGTTCACTGTACGCTTAAGTGCTCATGCTGCATTCACTTAGCACTCACGAGCCAACATACATTTGTGTTGTAAAACAACATTTTGCTGCATGTCCTTCGCACTCAGATTCTAATGCCCCTGGTTGCTATTTGATGTGATGCCTTTTGAAAATGTGTTGACACTTTTTCACTAACAAGCAATTTTGTTCCGCAGTTTCAATTAACAATGTCCACAGGCACCGAATGTGTGTACCTCGAGTTGGTGTGACAAGAAAAGAAGAGAGAAACATCACCAAACAGTGCACTCATAATTTGCACAAATGCTTTACATGCAAATGTTTCTGCCAAGTGAGGGGGAAAAAAAAAAAAAAAACACCAACAACCGAGTGGACAGAATGCACCACTTCACCATCTATCATGCCCATATGGAAACAGCACTGGATGTACCCGTTTGTAGAAATGCGAGGGTCTGGGGGGGGGGGTGGGGGGATGGCAAAAGCTTTCTTTTTTTGGGGGCATGAAAGCGGGAAAAAAATGAAGGGTAAAAATTTGTCTGATGCTTATCAAGGTAATTCATGAGAAAATGAGATTCATGGCACTTTGCAAGTATAAATGTTAATGTCATACACCATTTCATCTAACTAGCATCATATTTTATGTCAGGTTGTGCAAGTGCTGCATCTCCATTGCGTGTTCCTCTGAACACCAGCTTAGATGTGCATCACTTGTTGTGGAACATGATGTCACCTTTTGAAATTAAAAGCAACAGAAAGAACAGTCCTGATAATATTCGCATTCACAGAGATTCTGCAAAACCTGGCTACTGAAGCCAGTTTAGACACCACGCCTAGTTTCTCCATGAACATATATCTTCACTGACACACATAGAATTAAACTTTGACTTCCCCTGAGAGTGAAAGTGCATGTCAGCTCAGACAGGCAAAACTATGCAGCATTTTTTAATAGCTGTACTGTACCTGTGTCTCTTGATGTAAAAGCAAGCACACTATCCCAATAGCTTTCACTGCGATGTCAAAAATGGGCCTGAACAGCTAGAAAAATTCTGCCAGGAGCTGTTCCCTGTAAAAGGAACAGCTTGACTTAGCTTTTGGTATCAATCCATCATGTAAAGGCTCCACATAATTTCCTTGCTTCCCTTGACTCTCAATTCCTCAGTGAGCTTTTTATGTATTTCGAAGGCAGCCTGTCTGGCTACACAACTGGAACTGAAGGACTCCTAAAGCAAGATTTTAGGATAATGCTTCAGACACATCATTTGATTCACTACAACTAATGTCACGTGGACAATCTGAACATCTTCAATTGTGAAACTGAAACGCATGGCAGAACAAAATCTACATATGGCTGGTCCTTTGCCACCATTCAGTATGTCAAACTGCACTCACACATTTGACATTACTTCCACCATGGCAAAGCTGCAACATGAAATTGACCACGTAGCAAACACACCAAATCTGCAAATACTGCTCCTAAAAAATAATAAGTTGTTGCAAGTATGCAGTCAGTGCGCCGGCCTAAAAGAGCAAAAGAGAAGCTTTCACAGTCATTTGATCAAATTTCAAAAGCCAACAAGAATCTTGAGTGAACAAAGAGCTGAGACAGCTGCTATACAATGCTATACAATAAGCCGACTGGCTCTTTGCCTAGCGTCTCGGATGGCTAGGGCTATGGCCGCGGATTCCGCCGTGGCACTTGAAGTCGTGCGTATGGACGCTGCTACGATCGGTCTCCCTCGGTTCGTCACGACAGCCGAATAAGTAAGAGTCGCTGTCTCACCTAGGGGGTATAAGCCCGCGTCAGTAAAGTAGGTGTCTGCGTCCTCCTGCCTCTTGCGCAGGATGGCTGCTCGGGCTTGTCACCGTTTCACGTGGAAGTGAGGGTTCATATGACGTGGGATGGGGTTCACATGGATTCTTGCTCGTAGCTCAGGTGGCATAAGTGTGGTCTCGTCTCCGCGAGCACAAGTCCGAGTGAGCTTGGCTGAGTAGAACTTTGGTGGTGAGTTTGAGTTCAAGTGGGACAGGCTGAGTAGAATTCTGGTGAGTCTGAGTCCGAGTGGCACTCAAGCAATAAATATACTTTGTGAGTGAGCTCCATTTATTCTGCTGACCTGTGCCCAGATATGCTCCCAAACACATCAGTAGCCAGTCAAAAAACTGAAAAATTCTAAATGGAAATGAGTTTTTGAGCACCTTGGCATGTTGGCCTGCTGTTATTGCATTTTGTCATTGCTATTGCGAACCACCATCTGGTCTCTGCGTTGGCTGCACTTTCTAAACTACTTCAGGGAGTGCAGCACTTTTGTCCTTGACTTAACAGTGCAGCCACATGCCACCTGCATCACGCTCTTTGACTTCACATTGTGCAGGAGTCCTACGGATCTCTTGCGCTCACTACTTTGGAAGCGCACGCATCATGCAAGCTCTTCGTAGCAAAGGATATGGTGCAGTGTAATTGATTAGTGGTGCCTGAATGGAAATGTCACCCACTTTGGTTTACAACAATCAGTCTAGCTGGTGCTAGGAAGCAAGTTACAAGTTTTGCACTGATGGTTGTCAGGACACATTGGTATGGGCTTATTCTTGCTAATTTCTTTCATTCAAATGGGTTTCTCTTCATTGTTTTTTAACCATGGAGGAAGGAAACCCAGGAGCGGCCCCGGCCAGTATGGATGTATTGGAAAGTGTGGCGGAAGTCACGTGCTGTTTTTTGCAAAGGAACACTGGGACGGGTACCCCAAATGTCAACGTTGCCATAGCAACCACGCTCCTGAAGCTTTCGCTGCTGCTCTGGTCTCTGAAAAGTGAGATACAATTTTCCCGCCAGCGTCTTTCTCGCAGCACCTTTTGTTTGTGAGAAAAGCTGACTTAGGAGAGTGGTGTGTAAGCTTGAAAGTTGTGTTTTGGGTCTGTGAGTGTGTGTGTCGGCCAGCAACAGATACACTCAAGCGATCACGGTGCGGGTCTTCGTCGTCTTCAACATGCCACGGAAAAACGTAGGAGCGCGTCTGCTTCACTAAAACTGCTACAGAAGTTTGTAGGCTTTGTTCTGACGCGCGTCGGCAGCACACAGTTTCTGGCGGCTCGTAACAATGCAAGTTCAAAGTTCGCGCCCATCTGCTCCGGCGAGCTGCGGAACCCCTGATTGGAGGCGCAAAGACAGATGGCACACCAACATGGCTGCACTTCCGGCTTCAAAAATCTGACATCAGGGCCTCTCCTGTTTTGTTTCTTTCCTCCATGTTTTTTAACAAATGTTACATCTATGGCCACCACTTTGCTGCCACCACATAGTAGTTCCATGCTAAAGCTTAATGTGATAATGAAAACAAACTACCCTTTGCATTACAATTTGGACATTCATTGAAAAGGCTTAACTACTCACAGCAGACAGAGCTGCTTTGGGTGGAGACAGGTGCCACACTGCACTCACACAATGTGAACTGGTATTAGATTACGAGGTTTTACGAGCCAAAACCACGATCTGATTATGAGGCACGCCATAGTGGGGGACTCTGGAATAATTTGGACCACCTGGGGGTCTTTAACGTGCACCTAAACCTAAGTACACGGGTGTTTTCGCATTTTGCCCCTTGAAATGGGGCTGCCGTGGCCGGGATTCGATCCCGCGACCTCGTGCTTAGCAGCCCAACACCATAGCCACTAAGCAACCACGGTGGTAATGTTAACTGGCATAGCACTGTCGCATAGCACTGGTGCATAGCACTGTCGAGAACTGGTTCAGAAAGTACAACCAAATTGAAGAGACCTATAGTGAACAGCATTACGAAGAACCTTGGCCTCGCAATTTACTCCATCATTGTTAACAAATTTTTTAGCAGCCTAGAATGAAGCCTAGCATTGGCAAGTTATGATGGCGGCTGCTACCAGTAGGCACAGTCCATGCCAAAGTTCTACTCTCTATGTGTTTCTGCTGCACATGACGGTGCTTGTCATCCCGTAATTATTAGCTGAGTTTCTTGCGGGATTGTGTCCATGAATGCGTACTGAGATTATGCTATCCACCAGGACTGTTCTAAGAACCCGTGAAGTAATATTTACTGCTGAAACAAAAACCTCAGCATAAGTTTAAGTTAATGATTCACTGCAAGTACAACTTGCTATACTGAGGTTTGACTGCTTATGCATCTCCATGAACAGCCAAACACACAAGTTTCTTGACCACAACTGGATGTGAAAAGCAGAGTTCCCTGCAGCCTTGACATACAAGCTACAATAGATGGGCGCACTATGGTGCTCTTAGCTCCAATATCAGGCTGCACTTCTGGAATTTTAGCTGCCTGCTTTTCATGGAAAGATTTTTAGCTTTTTAAGAAATGTAGCAATGTGGACAGCTGGGCACAAATTGGTGAAGATTCTTAATAGGTTACGTAGTCAAAAAATACTTTGTTCACATGAGTACACAAGTGCACATCATTTCATGCCAAGTAGAGCAAATTTTTAATGCATAAAGCATAATTTACATTTAGTTTGGAAAGAAATATCTGCTGCATGCAAGAATATCACCACCATAAAATGTTGCAAGCATTGTGATCTGCATAGAACTGAGAAGGAAAAACAGTAGAACGAAAGGAACAAGGACGAGACGAGTACACAGGTTACTTCCAACTTCTTTCGGGCTACTACTTTTCCTTCTCAGTTATGTACCAACTCACCAAAGAAAATGTTTTACTGTGCACAGAACTATTTCTCTTCTTTAGTTTGGGTAGTTCTAGCAAGGTAAATGAAACAAATTTGAGTAAAAAAACTGTGCCACGTGTCCAGGAATTTTTTTTGTTCTCTGTGACGTCTCTCATCTCTCACTCGGGCTAAGAGCTGGATCGCGTGAATTCCCTTTGTACCTAACATATTCCTCAAGGTTGTTTTTACTGGTTTAAACAATGGATGTAGCCCTAAAGCAAAGTTACCTCACAGAAATTTTATGAACTTGGCTATTTAATCACTCTAATATGTGATCAAAATTACCCTTCCTCAAGCCATTGCCTACGAGGGCTCCTCAACTTGCATTCCATGCAGCTATGACTCTGTTCCACCTAAAGCAATACATCGGCTAACATCATTGGTGTCACTTACTTTTAGTCTATACAAACTGGTGCATTCCTGCACTTGTTGCTATGGTTCATTCACTTTTGTGTGTGTGTGTGTGTGGGGGGGGGAGGTGTCACGCAACATAATGCCTGAATGGAATCACATATAAGCATGGAAGCCCATTTCATGCAGCTACTACAAAAGCGACTTTTGAAATGTATTGTCCATGAGCCAGCGTTCATAGTCTTCAGGGTGGTCACTTCTCAACTTCACACACCTAAGTATATTTTCAGACTGTCTTGTCCCAGGGCACATCCAAAGTAGATGGTGGGCATCCGCAACATATGCAGGAGCGGAGCACTTCAGACTGGACATTGTCTTCATATGGTTGACCCCGGATACAAGTGACAACTGGTGTAGCAAGACGTGTTTTTTTAGGGGCGAAGCTCCTTAGGGTGTGGGTCTGTCCCTCCTCTGCAGTAGTAGTAGTGTAGTAGTAGTAGTAGTAGTAGTAGTAGGTAGCCACGTCTACTTTTATGAGAAAAAAAAATTCAAAAATTGTGTCCGTAGCGGAATCGAACCAGGGACCCCTCGCTTCTGAACGCGTGGCGCTAACCACTACGCCACGAAGCGCACATGGACAGACGCACCACGATGGCAATAAATACCCAACATTAACGAAAGACTGCGCGTTTCTAACGCGTTTGTGCTAGTGCGTTACGGCCCGTGTAAGAAGCTGGTGTAAGACGCTGTGGCCTCTTACCCCCGTATTCATAAGCGTGATGGCGTCGGCAAACGCGGTGAACGTTCCGGCATGTGTAAACGGCTGCGTAAGACGCTGTGGCCTCTTCCCCTTAGAGTACTGCACGTTTCTAACGCGTTTGTGCTAGCGTCCCCTTAAGCGGGAGATGGTGCAATTATAATGAACGGCGCTGTTATAAAATAGGAATGACGTCACATATGGCGCGTGTCATTGATGGAAGTCAATCGTTCGATTTAGTGCGGCGAGACTGGGCGAATTACACGGAAGATTCACGGTTTATCGATGATTCCCTCCGGAGCTTCGTCACTCATCATCATTCACCCGTGGATATGCGGTGTTTTTTGTTGTTGTTCTATGGTGGCCGTGGTGGTTTAGTGGTGAAAATTGCACGCAGTACTCATGTCTTCTATAGCATGCATACCTTACAGAGCACTCATTTCACACATCTTCTACAGTGATGCAAGCTCGCTCATCATAATTTTTCAGGCCAAGATAAAACACAGCACTGATGAGCCACAGCATGGCAAATGCATGCAAGGCCAGTTCTTGAGAAGATAGCCAATTTATGTGTTCTGCATAAACTATGCGATTGCTGAAACTTTTGAGAAATGTCATGGCACCTATGTTTTTTCTAGGGGACTGAACGGCACGTTATTGTGAGATAATCACTCCTATGCTTCGCAGGCAGTTATCACCATAACATTAATCTGAACCTTTGCAGAATTCTTTCTTGCTACAACCCATCACAACGAGTCTTCCATAGGGCCCAACTTTCTTGAATAAATTATCTGTTGCACTACCTTTCCTTGCACACATCCTCTCCTTGCACAGCCAGGTCTGCCAGGCTAACCCTGCCTGCAGCAATATCATCACCACCACCACACAGGTGAGCACAAATGCACACTTACCCATAGCAGCTGCTGCAGACAGTCCTCATCCTCAGCTGGAAGTGTGCATTGCTTTGAAGAATGCTCTTCATTTATTATCTTTGTGTTTTATTATTATGAGGTTAACAAATTACTTTACAATACTACTAAAAAATAAACGTTTGTGCACTGCCATCTTATAAGTACTATTACAGATATGACCCTACATTGAAAGCCAATTAGGTCACCTGCCAGAGTGACACCACAAACCCATAATTAGTAGGATGAGTAGTGCTGGGAGAAAACTCATATACAGGTGTCCATTTAATAGGCAGCAGTGTGAAATCTTTAAGATATGCTTATAAATCACACAGCTGACACAGAGCACTTCAAATTGGCCCTGTATATTCTCAAGAACTTCTGCTACCGGATCAATACATTTCTGTACAACCCTAAAATTGTTTCGTAACTCCTGTTGGGTTTGCACATTCTGTTCTTTTCTGTTATAGCTTACAGCTTCTATATTGGTCATAAACATGTGTAAATGATAGAACATAGTAATGTAGAACAGTAAAATTTACATTTGTTTTGCTATTGTAATCATGCTTTGTTATCAGGAGTATGTGCAGTGTCAACCAGTTCAAACAGTGTGAAACAGTGTTTGCCTTGAAATGGTAGAACATTTATGCAGCTATGGTTTCCACTTGCTGTATGACAAGCAATACCAAGTACCACTAAGCAAGGCTTGAATATTGAAGGCTGGGCTGACTCACGGAAAGAAACACAAACATGTACAACTTTGCTTGAGATACACAGTTTAAGGCCTGTACAGGACATGGCCAAGGCCACTTTTGCTATGCAGCCTGGCATAAAGCATTTAATTGAATGCAAGTCAAAGCTTTTTTTTTCGAAAATGTTACCCAAAATCAGCTATCAACTTATTTTCGTGGCAACAGAATCTCGACCTATGCTTGTGAACAAAACTATCAAAAGCATCAAGCTAACCAGGTTCCACCGGCGCGCTGGCCGTAAGGCCAGTCTTGAGATTATCCAGACTGGCTTTAAGAAACGCTGCATATCTAACGTACTCAACAACAATGAGGACGACTTTGTTTGTGGTGCCGAGGACACCTGCGAAGCATCCAACCAGCACGACTTTTCTGGTAGTTTGACGAGGATGCAGCTTGTGGCATCGACTAGCGAGATTTAGTGGCCAAGCTTACGGTAAAGGTTGTCATGCTCAATGTTTATCGTTCTTTAAAACAGATATGGGTTGACCTATGTTGGAATTATATTTTTAAATTTCTCATCGACTTACAATATATAGGAGTCGAACTAGTGAACCAGTTCACGGCGGTTCACGAGAAGTTCAGAAATTGTGCAGCTCGATTTCTGCGGTGCAGGCACAGCGCGACACTCGAAACGAATGCCAAGGTGCAGATGCAGGCATTGTTTGTCTGACTAATGTGCACGGAGTGCGTAAGTTTGAGAGGTCCTGAACT
>NW_023606562.1:0-19524 GCF_013339745.2 Dermacentor silvarum
CCGATAAGCAATTGCTTATAAGCAATGCTTATAAACATTGCTTTAAGCAATTTGCATTAAACAGCGCGCGCAGACGAATCGCGAACGTACGGAGCTCTACATAAACACGCCATCGTCGTTATTCTGTTGCGATGATTGAGGCGAAAGCATCAAATAGCCCATTGAGCAAAAAAGCCGGCATCTGTCGTCTCGGCGAAACGGCATCTAAATTGTCATTGGCTGGGGGCCACGTCACAAACGCGCCTCGACGGGGTAGAGCGGGCCCAACGAAAGGGAACACCTGCTGCTCGGTAGGGCCTCAGGTATTGCGGGAGAGGAGAGGGCATCGCCTCAACGCCACATCATCCTCCCTCTCACAAGTCCAGCGCGCGGGTCCGTATCTCTCTCCTTCTCAGCCCACTTTGGCTTAGCTGCTGCGCGCGCCTGCCGGCCTTATGGGACCGCTGCTACTTCCTCGGTCTGTCGACATGCAGGACGTTGGTGGCATATGGTGTTGGCATCGCAGCTGTTGCTGCTGCTTGCTGGCTCGGGCAGCACATACCACTATGGTACATTACTCACAGTGCAAAATTCGAAGGACTGGCTCACCGACATTCAATTGGGCATGTCCTCGGACGCGTCATCGTTCACCGTCACCGATTACTGTCTTCACACTGTGGTTGGCATTGTGTTGTCATTTCGAATTCATCGTAATATCACCCCTTTGACACGGCCTTCACGCTGTGTCGTAGATCACGCAGTCGTCGTCACGCATGCAGCCGTCATCCCATGGTCATTATGCCTCAGTCGTCGTGACTCAAGAATTGTGATCCCATCGTCAATCATACGATCCTTGTCACACTGGCATAATCATACTGTAGTCGGCATTCGACAGGTCAATCACCCTGATCAGCATTGCCTCTAAGGTTTCTAGAACAGAATGCATGTGGTGACGTACCGCAGTAGTATCGTAGGAGACACTCGGGCAGAGCAATTGCTGGCCTTGATCACCAGGCCAAGCCTCCCTGCTGCTACGACCCACCACTACATCACTTATTTCAAGCTCCACAGTAATCCTTAATTGAGTAACAAAATGGTTTCTTCAGCAAATGTCAGCATAATTGCCATAAGGACCTTCTCTCTCATGCAAAACACAACTATTGTCATGTTCACTAACTTGATCTCCACTCTTAAAATTGGTTCTTGCGTTGAATGTATCCTTTTAGCTTTCGAACGTCTGATACATTGTGCCACTGACTCCTTCTCCTGAAGTTAAGTGAAATTAATATTGATTGATTGCAATTACTAAAATGCACTGAATGCTTACTTCGTGACCAAGTACAGTTTGTATATGTTTACAACTCCAATTCACAAATCTGTCTTTTGTAACTTCTGGCATGCCATTAGGCTGAGTGTTTAGGTGCTTCATTTTTCTTATTACCTCCCACTACTGCTACACATGATACATATGATAGTACTGTACTGCTACGCATCATAGCTTTACTAAAGGGACCGCACAAAGGCACTTTTCCGCACATGTTCAATGCTGTACGTGTTGTGTCAGCTACGGTGAAGTAGCAGTTTTTCCTTAATTCTTGTTATGCCTGCAGCTAGTAATTAACTTGTTCATGTGGTTTGGGCCAGTAATGTAAATCTTTTATGAAAAAATGTGGCATTATACTGACTGCACATCAGGCCAAAATTTTATCACTCCGTATTAAACAAGGACTCCCTAAACAATGCAACAAAAGGTATTCCTGTCTTCTCTGCATCCTTTAAAGAGATTATCCAGCTCCATGGAATAAAATTATCTGACTTCGACACATTTAATGACAGTGCGCCGTCAGTCATGTATGAAGGGGCCATGTACATACTGAGTGAGATCGCAACATTTCAGTCATGTAACATTGCCAGTATCTTGCTACAACAGTAAATATAAAGTCCTCATCGGCAAGTTCACCAACTAATCAATCATACAAACAAATATAGTATGCAGATTTGAGTAAAGCATTTTTGTGCCCTAGTAACAAACACAAATAAGCTACTGTATGATGCTCTTTCGGGAATATCAGCGTACTATTTGCGTGCAAAAAGAAAGAGGTGGTTATTAATTACAAGCAGCAAATGGCTATATTATTATATTCCAGTCGTAGACTTAGTTTCGCAGATTTACGTTTTATCTGCCAGTTGGCAACTGCTATATTAAAACAGCAATGGCCCAAGTTCAAAGGGTAACACAGTATGAAAAAAATATAGTACTTTACGCCTATCACATCGGAATATATGTATGCATGTATGTATGTATGTGTGTATGCATGTATGTATGTACGTATGTGTGTATATATATATATATATATATATATATATATATATATATATATATATATACACACACACCATTTTGCCTACACCATTGGCAGATTCAGTTTGTGTCTTCCCCGAGACATGTTGGAGTTAATTGTGATACGTATGACTTGTATCTGTTACGTCGAAAATCTCTCTCCCTCTTGTTCTCTTTTTTGGAGGAGGCCCCCTCTTGATGCTATCCTTGATTATACACTCATCTTAGCCCACATCATTTTATATTTGAGGCGTGTAAGGCCACGGTTCTTTATGAGATTCAACTCTCACATCGTGCATACCATACGGAATTCTACATGAGCCTGCACCCATGCTTAATCATTTTCTGCTCAACTGTTAATGTTTAGACTAGCATCCTTTCCTCTTGCATGACAGTTATCTCGGCTGTATTGCTGCTGCCCTCTCATGTATGTATTCTAATAAATTGTCATATTCAACTTCTTCTTGAACATTGAGTCCAATCTTTGCCACCTTTATGCGTGTGTTGGATGTCATTTTTTAAGACGTATCTTCATATTCTGCTTCCACTTCATCCACTTTAGCATCCTCACTTCAGTCCCTTCTCTGTCCTGACTTCTAGATGACTTTATTAAAATTGTTTCAGTTCCCTATACAGTATTGCTGGTCATGTATTGTCTTATAAGTTTATTAGAAAGTAAAAATCTTTCAACTTGACTGGGACCTGTATGACATAAATATACACCATGATGCATCTTTCCAGTTTTTCCAATCTATGTCAGTTTTGCTGATCCTCTGGACTGCCTAATAGTTCCATTTTGGCGTTTTAGTTTATCATTGAACCTAGGTATCCGTCTTCTCTATGACTTACCCTCATGGCTTCCCTTTCATTTACTATGATAAACTGACATGTGGCTACCAGACGTGGACAGCTTGCCTCACAACACAAGCTGCTTTTGCCCTAACCTTTGTGCAAGGTGCCAGTCAGCATGGGCAAAGCAGCGAGAGCAGGGAATTATAGAAGTAAGGCAGAGGTGTGAGCAATTAAGGGAAGCCACCTCTATGAGGGTAGTGTGAGGAAAAGTATTTAGAAATGTTGGGAATTTGCAGTTTCTGTTTATTGGTCTATTAAATCTAGCTATTTCAGTTATTTCAGCGCATGCTTTGCAACTTTCAGTTGCAATGTGTTTTTCGTAAATGTTGCCACACTCAATACTAGAAGTTTGAGAACCTATATTTCTGACTCATTTGGTTCATTCATACCTACAAGCAGTAATTTTCGCATTTTACATCAGCTATTGAATGCAATGCCCACAGTGGCGCACCGACGGGGGGGGGGGGGGGGGTCCGGTAGTTGTAACGCCCCCCTGTGGCCAAGTTACCCCCCCCCCCCCCCCCCCCGACGCGTCCAGCCCCACCAGTCCAACGTGTACCTTTAGTGCTCTGTTCACATTGTCATTACAATTCAGGCGGTGGCTTGTCGTCGAATTTTCCTGATTAACAAAAACACTCTATCATTGTCTTGTCTTTATTCACACTTAATTACATCCACACTTAATTTACATTGAGTAAAATGCTGATGGAATACAGATCGTCATCATCCTTGGTGTAATTATAATTATAATTATTAGGCATTTTATTGGCTGTTGGATTCCTTTAGCTAAAGCAAGGCAAGTGTTTGCTCTACCCCCC
This sequence comes from Dermacentor silvarum, assembly GCF_013339745.2. NCBI lineage: Eukaryota > Metazoa > Arthropoda > Arachnida > Ixodida > Ixodidae > Dermacentor > Dermacentor silvarum. Next base: position 3,991 of record NW_023606562.1, read on the forward strand.
CCCCCCCCTAAAATTCAACCCCCCACCCCCTGGCAGAGATTCTGGGTGCGCCACTGAGCCCAGATGTGTTCTCAGTCTGCTTCGGTAGGAGTATAGTTACTAACACAGTGAATGATCATGAATCGGTGTGTTTTTAGAAAGTGCCTTAAATATGCAGCTGTGCATAATGCTATACTCTCTTCTAGCACTGGTTTCTTGACATGTGACTTCAAAAAATGAAGTCATCTACATGACCTATTACGAGACAGAATTGTCTAAGTTATTCAAAGGAAAAATCAACCTGGTGAAAGCTTCTTGAATGTTGCTGAGCAACACATACAAGTTAGGGAATGCTTTGGAAAGCCTGTGAGCTGGCTTTAATTCAAGTTGCATGCCTCAATGAAATATTGCATTGAGAATTATTTTATGCCGGTAAGTGCACACATATTTGTGTTTATTTCTGATGTTCTTCTTCGTTAATTACTTTCTTGGTTCAGTGCATATATTTATAAAGCAAGAGATACTGGCTTGTTTTTCTTTGCATTAGCAAATTACAATATTCGTTTAACAGCACACCTAACATAAATGAGCACACTAAACGTTGATTGGCAAGCAAAACATGTACTTGTCTTTTGAATATCCCAGCTTATGTTTTAGTGTGTGCAGTTCGAACACGATTCTTGAGAAGCACTACTTGACTGTTACAAGTATGTGATGTGCAATTACTCAGCACAGCCGACAGATCCAAACTATTGCAGACTGGTACTTACCACACAATGCAAATCTAATCATGCCTCAGGATTTTTTTTTTATTTGCTTGGGTTGCCACACGGCATAACGTCAGTATGCCTCAGGATTGTAGAGGTGGATGCCGAGTACATATTAAGGAGGGGGGGGGGCTTTGGCATGAACACTGGTAAAGGAAGTATTATTTGTAGGGGTGGAAGAATATTTGAAGTTTTGGATATGAATCGAACGTTACATGCTAACTATTCGTATTCTAAAATAATCAACTATTCAGCATTTTTGATTAAATAAAACTAGCCAAATACTTTGCAGTAACCGACTGTTAAAGTTGTTACTGTTCACCATCTGCTAACAAAGTATCCCAAATTATCACAAGTGAAACAACAAAAGTTTTCGAAGCAATGCAGAAACAGAATTGGTAATGCAAACTGTGTTTTTGATTTCATGATGGAAGGCTACATGACAACCCCTGATTTTTGATTATAGCCTATCATTTATTTTTATTGACAGTCTGAGCATGTAAATTTTTTATAACCGGTGATTTTTTTCTTGCAACCTGTCCTTTTACATGTCTTTACAGCAAAATAGTCCTTCTGCAGCTTTTGTCTTCCGTTTTTTTTTTCTGCCACAACCATTTATTTAGTACTTTTTTACAGCTAGTCATACAGCAGCTATTTATTCTTAGAACTCTTGTTTGCCACCAGGCTCTAAAGATCTTGAGAGGTGTTTGTGCAGTTTTTTAAATCACAATTAGTGAACTTGTGTTTAAAAGTAATCCTAATCTTCCCTGATAGTTAGCAGTATTTTTCTTTTTTTTTTGTAGTCAGTACAAGCACGGTGCTTAATTATATCAAGATAAATAAGCCTGCTGTAAATGTATTCATCTGTATTCGACTATTCGACACTTACTATTCCCATTAGAAAAAATTTACATTTGCCAACCTCTAATTATTTGCATTGAAGTAGTGAAGAGTTTGACGAAGGCTCGTCTGGTCTGGTCGAAAGAGGCATGGTAAGTAGTTTAAACACAAATCATGAAAATGAAAAATCAGAGATGGTTCAACTGGAGCTTTGTTCACAATCATGGCTCTCAGGTAGGAGCTAAAACATTTATAACATTTTTTTTTGTGGTTGGCATTCGATTTTCAATTGATTATTATAATTAATTGCATTCATCTAGTCCTAAAGAAGAGGCAATGTATTTGGAGTACTACTCTGAATTTAGTTTCTATTGCCAAGTTTTTTTTTTATGTAACTTTATTCACCACACAGGTACAACTGATACATATTCATTCCTTCAAGGACGTCACCACTAGTGGAGGGTGTTATTCTGCGCTTGCACAATTATTTTCAGAGATTTCCAGCAAATATGTAGTCCTCATAAACAGTACCTAAATAATTTTAGCCTATGTGGTTATTCATTAACCATGTTAATGGATAGTTACCTTCCGGTTAACCTCCCTGCCTTTCGCATCTCATTTATCTCTCTCTCTCTCTCATGTAGTCTTCATCAACTACCGACATGACGCGGCCTTGGCAAACTTGTGAGCTCACAAATTTGAGCATGCAGTAACCCCCCTCCATATTTGTCTTGATAAAGGCTTCTCCTTTGGTGCTACTCTGGATCTGCCCTGTTTCCTGTGATTACCACCATGGGCTTCAAGGCAGACAACCTCAGGAAAACGTTTCATGCACAAACGTGGCTCTTTCCCACTTTTGCTGATAAAGACGGATATTGAAAGCAAGGGTGCCATACCAGGCATGTTGGTCACAGACAGAAATGCGGGGAGGGGGGGGGGGGTGTTCTGAAAGTATTCATCTAGTGGACACATCCATTTCATCTGTTGCTGAAACGTTGATTGACTGGGGCACCTGTCTCCCTCTCACGTGTGCCCCAGCCCAGCCAATCAGAACTTAAGCAGCAGTTGAAATGGTTATGTCCATTTGGTTGACACTTGCAGAATACACCCCCTGTGCTCTGTCCTATCTTTCTGCCCTTCCCCATGTAATTTACTCAGTAAACTACTTGTTCATATGTTGGTTACCTTAATCAATGTTCAAATAGCTCAACGTTTAAATAGGTATGTACAAGTAAGGCACTATAAACCCAAGCAGTTAGGTTGGTGATTGCCACCATACAGACTCAACCAATGGCTTCACTGTAGCTTTCCATGGTAACTTTACTGCCCTTTGAACGTAGAGAAGGTGGAATATAAAAATAGACTAGCATTTCTCTAATGTGCATCACCCCCTCCACTTTGTGTTGTTACAATCAGTATATTCAACCCAAACGAAGTCCCAACAAAAAGGAATTGTGACACTAATTTCATTTCACTGCCTCATTTTTAGAGGTGTAGCAAGATTCTTTAATTGCATTACCAGTTGTTACTCGGGTTTCAGCTATCAAGGCCTTATGGCACGTTTGGACGTTACCTTAACTGAGTAAACGGCACAGATTGCATAATTTCTCAATACATTTGCACAGCTTCCTTCACCTTTAGTTTTGAATTAAAGCCAGCATTTCTCTTGTGACCATCTTTAAAGAGCTTGCAGTAATTTATACCTAACATAAAAGATGGGTGCGTTGTAGTGCTAGCATGCTGTCCTAGAGTATATTGTTGTATGGAAAATGTGCCGACACACAAGCCCGACAAATGCCACATCAAGCATTGGTGTTTGCTACTCCACCTGGTGTTTCAATTTTACAGCATGTGCACATTTTACCTGTGCACCAGTAAAAAGGGTCCAAAGCTCTTCCTGAAAACTTTCACAAGCACTTATCACAATCAATTCCCCATATAAGTGGTTTTGCTGAAGAGAACACAGGGATACAAGCATAATTAGACACTGAGGAATGTGGGTAGGAACACTTTATTTTCAGCACACATGTTTTCTTTTTTTTTTTTTGATGAACTGCTTCTATACTGGTGAAATCTGTGCTTTTAATAAAAGTACACCATGCTGCTTCACCACTCCATGCCAACTGCAAGTATCCTGTACCAGGAAGTCAAACCAAGACGTGGGATGTTCAATCTGTCAAAAATAAAAACGAGTTTGAAACGTTGACGTGTGAAAAGTAAAGCACACTCAAGAAAAACAGCACAAGAACAAATCCAACGAATCAGAATTACATTTGAGAGCAAACATATAGTTTCTATGGCACAGTGAAGGAACCTTATTCCTCCGACCTTTTTTTTTTTTGTTGTTGTGAGAAAAGATGAAAGTGGACGTGTTCTATCCCATTTTGTGTATCTTTCACCTTTTCACACACAAAAAGATGTCTTAACGTGCCCAACTGTCTTTGCATATCCATTTCTCTGCTCTCACACCATAATACCTACAGTTAAAGGTTGTAGTAATGCTTAGCTTGAATGAACCAACACCAACTATGAGCACTGTGCTACTAAACATGGCAATGTAAGTCAAGTTCAAGCACAGCACATTCATGTGCTATATACGTGTGCTCTTGATTGTAGGTAAGATAAATAAAAGGAAGGCATGTTAATAAGAATGGTCCTTGATGTGCTATGCAGAAGTGCTCTCCTATTTGGACAGAAGTTAAGCGCAACCGCAATGAACAAGAAGACAACTTATACAGCATTTCAAATCTAGGGACTCAATGTGCTGGAGATTTTTCTGAATTCATGGTAAAAAATCTAGATGCTAAAGACGACACATATATAAACAGGTCTCTGCTCAAACTGGTAATGCCATGTGTAGCTTAGTTTTACAAAATGTGCCCTACCACTGGTCTCCCAAGCTGAGGCTGCAGTCCAGTTGCAACTGCAAATCACTCAATTATGTCTAGGGCACACTTGAGCAAAATGCAGACAAAAATTACTGCACCACTGAGAATGTACCAGAGGCTTCAACAAAGCAGCTGACAGCCTGCATGGACTGGAGCAAGAGAAGCGCATTTTGGGTCTAGGTGTGCACAGCTTGCAGTTGCTCCATGGACGCTATTTAATATATTTACATATTTCACTTACTTGTTGGTTTCAGACAAGAAATATAATGTATTTTGTATCCTTTCCACTGTTAAATACTCAAACCCAGGATACCACAGGTCTGTTTCTGGCATCTGATTTCTTCTCAGAAAACTACCCCTCTAAAAAAATTTCACAGGTACTTAACCCCAACCTCTCTTGAGTAGAGCCTGGTTTTTTAACATGACAAGGTCACTAATTACACAGTGACTCCTTGCGATGTGATGTACGTAAGCACTTTAAAAGGAAAGGAAAATTTAATAGCAGTATGACAGGTACACAACAAAGCAAAGTGCCTGTTTTCACCCACGTATTCAATGTTTGCTTGTCTACTGGCGTTTACCCTACAAAAATGCAACAGGCGAAGCTGACTGCACTGTTTAAATCAGGGGACAGAAATGACATGTCAAATTATCGGCCGGTGTCAGTGCTCCCTGTCATTTCAAAAGGCTTAGAGAATGTTATCTGTAAGAGAGTTGTGTCATCACCAACAGCCAACAAAAGTTGTCGAAACGTCATCCTGGCGCAAAAATGAGCTTTGTTGAGACTAGAACGTTGAGACTGGTAGGGTTCGTCGCTGGCTGAAACCCTACACTCCCGATTCGCGTGACCCCTACCCACTATCGGTATGCTTCACCGCAATACACAAACTGCGGTGATATAACAGTGGTCGAACAGGCTGGTGCAAACGTTTCGACAAGAGAGCTTGCCTTAACCAGCTTTTCTTGGCAGTTTTCATATATGTGAGTACACCTGCCAATACACTTATTACGCTCCTGGGCGCGCGTAATGTGATGGGCGAAGGCGAGTGCGCGCGTACATAGTTAAGGAACATATACATGTCCCGTGATAGCGGCCCCTTTTCACTTTTGGTATGCTTCACTGCAATAATTTTTGGGTAAGCTTCACCGCGTAACACGTCTACTGCGGCGAAGCTGACTTTAGAAAGCCGATTCATTCAACGCATCTTACGAGGCAGGTCCGCTTATCACGCTTGGCAACGTTTGAACACCACACTTACTACATTAATTTCTTTAGTTATTTTAATTGTATTGTCATCGTGATCCTGCAGCCCGCAGTAGCAGGCTGATACTGCGTCATAATCGTTCCAACTGCATCAGGACAGCGTGTAGCTGGTAAGCGTGCATGCAACAGGCACGGCGGCATTGGCTGTTGTTGGGAAACTTCCGAGACGCTCTTTCGCGCAGTAATGCCATTTGTCTTATTAAAAAGAATGCAGGTGGTGATTAAATGAAATGCAGCAAAGCTGTAGAAAAGCAGTAGCAAAGCTGTTCGACCATCTCGCGCAAAAACGCGATTCAACACGATCTGGCGGAACAGCTCACCATGCCAGGATTTTCTTGCGTCCTCGTTTTTTCACGCATCATTCACTGAACCACACTACTGGATGGTTCTGTACACGTACTAACGATCCTGACGGAGGATCAGCTTTATATGGGATGCAACGACCTATTCCACGGGCCGGCTGCAATTTGACGCGGTCACGAGGCAAAATATGCGCGCAAGATAACTAACGGCAACACATCAAGCAGCTGACAGCCCCAACCTTTTATTACATGCATATAGAGTGGAAAAATGGATTACTTACTCTGTAAGAAGGCACGGAATACGGACCGCTTCACAACGCGACCGGCCCCTGAAAAACAGCCGCCATGAAAATAAACGGACGTGACATCATTGGTTATAGCGGACGTGACGTCATGGGTCGCACCAAACGTTTTGGGCACCTTTTGTTTGCTGCGACCGGGTCGCAGGAATGCCGGCCAAAATTAAAACGTCGTATCGGGGGGGCCCTCTGAACAGTGCAGGGTGCCTATAAGGGAGTGTGGCGTGTGTCATGTATGCCATTCTATCTAGATGTGTATACTGAGCCAATTGAGTATTATACGTTCTAATAGTTTCCCCACACAAGAGGCAAGAGAAATTGATCTGAGATTTTCAACCGCTAGGGAGTTTCCTGGTTTCGGTATGAACACCACAGAACACTATGCTAGCCGTCTTCCATTCATGTGGGAGCTGACCTGTACCCCATGCTTTGTTCATTTGTTGAAGGAGGAATTCATAGTCGGAATTGGTGAGATTTCGAAGCTGCGATGTTGTTATTTGATCGGGCCCTGGAGTTTTATTAGATTTGGTCTCAGCTATCGCTTGCCTGAGCTCCCCAGGCTCAAGCAAACAAAACTCACTGACGGCATGTCTGTAAACGAAACTAGAACTTGCGGGAACATCGCTTTAATTTTCATAATTGTTTGCGAATTGTATAAATGTGAGATGAAATAGCTGGAAGTAAATGTTTGCATGGCCTGAAAATTTCTCCAAGCTTTTCTTTTTCTTTTTTTCACAGCAAAGTCTCTGCGAACACAAGATCAGCGAGGGGTACGTAAAGGGGTGATGTATGGCGTCGCCAGTAGAGGCCGCCACGGTCGCCACTTACTTTCCGGTGCCAGTTTCCAAAGATGAGCAATAGTGGGAATAGCGCAGGCAAGTATTTCTATTTCTTTTGTGTTGTGCTTCACCATTAATTTCTTGTCGACACCGAGGCACGTTTGCCGATGTTGTGGTCAGTGTACCAATTGAATCGTGAAATGTTTCTCATCTATGACACTGCGAACTCCTTGTCACTCAAAGGCGCCTATGTGCGCGTTATGTGTGGCACGGGATAGCGCTGGCAAAACTAGTCGCGCATTTTTGCGTCTTTCACGCCGTTAACACGAAATAATATATTGTTCGCATGGCAGCTTGACTCTATTTGCATCCTTCCCGCGGCTCCGATTGCCGATGATACGACAGTAAACCCAGTACCTCTGGCGCACCCTCGTTTCACCATTGCTTTCTGGAGACCGCAATGCTTCCCCGTCAAGAGCTCCTACGTAGTGCTGTGGGGGTGCGCTTGCCAAACTTTGCAGACACTTTTTTAAAGCCAATGTGCTGTTTCCAGCCGTACCTCCGCTCAAGTCGGAGGAGGTGAAGCCAGGCGCCCAGGATGCGTTAAAATCGTGCAAGGATCAAGCAGCGAAAGGTGAGCGTTGCTCTTGTTCATGCACATTTCGTGTAGTCATAGAATGTCCATAAATGCGAAGGTCACGCCAGAAAGATTGTGTCACGCTTGTACTGTGTCGCGGCTGGAACTAAAATGTATTGAACGTATGTAACGTAGCTGTGTACAACTACAACGGTGTTACGTAGTTAACTATCGTAATTTGATTTTTGGTTTTCTCGATCAAAAAAAATAAAAAATTCCCATCTTGACTGGTGGATTGTCAGCTCGCTATTGTAAAAGCTGAACGCGTGTAATTTGCACATGAATGTTAGACTGTAAGCTACCAGTCGCTCAGAAAACCAATCACACCTACTCTGTTGAAGACACCAACTTTACAGTAACGAAAAGCATTAAAAAAAATATGGTTCGTATGTAAATGCCCCATGAGAGGCTTACTTAAATGGTGTTTCGTCACTGCGTATTAGTCTTTCACTACTAAATGTTGTAGGCTTTACTTTTTTTTTTTTTTTCTTTTTATAGACGCCTGTGAGTTAAGCGTTGTGGAACATAATGAGATCCTTATTACAATTTGAGTTGGCCGGTGAAGTGCTTGGCAAAGGCTGTAACAGTTGTCTTCTTTTCATGCTATGACGTTCACAGCACCGCAGGGCGCGGAAGCCAAAGGAACTCCGGAAGCTGCTAAGACTGCTCAGCCCGATGCTGCTGCTGTGAACGTTGGTATGTTAGTGTTCAAGCAAGTAAGATGGTCTAGTTGGCTATACGTATCATGGAGCATGATCTTAAGGCACATGTTAAGACAGGACAGAGCAAGATATGCAGGGCAAATGCAGAATCAGTATTTCTGTCTTTGACCTCAGTATTTTGCTCTGTCCCGTCTAAACTTTCACCATAAAATCATGTTCCATAGTATGTTAGTATACTTGCAGAGGCTGCGGGTGCCCACACCTGATCCAATGCATGATTTTCTTTTGCACTTCTACTTTTTAACATTGTTCCAACAGGCATGAAAACTTAATACTTGCTTTGTGCATTGTCACTGCTTGTTTCATAATCAATGCTGTCAGAATGTAACCAGTCTGCTTATGTTATTCCTATTCATTCCCATTATGCACTGTACCAGACTAGCCAATTCTTATGGTAACATTAGCGAGCTTTGGCCACAGCCAGTAGCGAAAGGCGGAAATGGGTAGAATTGGAACAGAGTCATTACATTGTTCAGGCTTAAGGAGACCCAGTACACGAGCTTTAATTGCGTGTGAATTTTATCTCTCTTTATTTGTGTGCAGCACGAAGGTTGAATTTTGTAAGGGATTCGCTTACGTCAGTGTGGTGAATCTTGATATTGTGTGGAAAACCAAAGCTTGTAGCAAGTGGGCTTGTACAACTCCACACAATCGGTGCTATGCTGCTGCGCAAGTATCGCATTGCACTACTGTTGTAACCACGGGGGAATGAGTGATGGTAGGTTGAGTCAAGGCTAGTACGACTAAAGCTTATAGCCTCTCTGTTGCTGGAGCTGATTGGAGCTTTGTTGGGATTGGTTTTTTAAAGTGATTTCGATTTATGGTGGAATTAGCCTTATGTCAGCAAGGCAGTTTATCAGCAGCGTACATTCTCACGATGGAGTGCACACCTACAACCATTCACAGGTCCAATTCATTGAGATGGAACACTTCTGCTTATGGCAAAACTTATGACAGCATTTAATCCACTTGAGCACACAAAGGAGTCAAGGAAGTTTGATTACTAGAGCAAAAGCTGGAAGATAACAGTGCCATACAAGTCAGCTTCCATCCACAAAATGTGGTAGTGATCCCTTCCCTTCATGTTCCAGCACTTTGGGCAGAAGTCAACTTGTAAAGAGCACATGTAGAGTCGGTGCTCACATGCCTCACCATAAATCTTGCTTCACTGCTACAATTGCAAATTCAGTATCTGCCGTTGCTAGTAGGCACCATACTGCCATTGGGAGGAGGAAGGGAAACCGGACCAAACCTCTAAGGACACAAGGTGAAGTCGGGGCTTGAAGCAAGAGCACAGTTGTATTTAAAGAATCAGTGTAGTTTTTAAACATGAATACAAACGTAGTGCCAGATGCTTTAGTTGGGCTACTCTCTTCCTTGTTCTGCACTGGGTTTTGAAGCAAATGTATTCCTACAACAGAGGTACCATGTTCTTGACTGATTGCTCTTTTCTTTTTGTAAAGAATCTCATTCAGCAAAAACTGGCTGGCTGGAAATGTGGATGGGACAAATGAAAATGGCACACCTGCCATCATCATTATTTTCATGTTAGATGGTTATAACACATGTTGATTATGTTTCCCACTTTACCAACGCATTGCAGTGCATGCTGTATTATAGTCAACACAATGTCTATGGCATTCTGCTGCGAGGCACGAGGTTGTGTGTTCAATTCCTGATTTCAGCGGAGGTGGAATGCAAAAATTTATATTAAGCTGCACATTAAAGAACCCCAGATGGTCAAAAGTGATCTGGAGCCCTCCACTATATGGCATCTCTCACAGCCCACTTCGAAGTTTTGGGATGTTAAGCCTGATAACTTCAATGCTTTATAGCACAAAAGTGTGAAATGACCCCAAAAGTGGTTGGGAATATGGCCCCTGTCATCAAAAACATTTCCACGGTCTCCTGTTTGAATTTATCAATAAGTGTTGTCGTTGCCTTTTCTTTTTATCCTACTTTAATCATTGATGCATTTTCTATATGCGGTAGGCAGTTGAGAAATGTGGGAGAAAACGAGGCATTTAGTATTGGGCATCTTGTGACAAACTTCATGCCATGTTTTCTCCCTTGATGCTTGTTTCTGATCTTGTTGGGTTGGTCAGACATGTTTCCCAAGTGCACTTATTTTTTTGGCATAGGCCATGTTTCAGTCTGTGTCGATAGGTGGCATTTATGCTTCTTGCGGACCAAATGGGGTGATGCTTTGGCTTTCAGCAAAAACGGAGGGGGCCCAGCCAAGACCTGTCCAGAATGTTGAAGGAGATGCTAAGGTGGTCTGCAGCGTTGCAGTGACCCTTTCGCCATCCTTTGGTACGGAACAAAGTGCTGTAACCTTGTTTTTGCACACACTGTGTGGTTTGATAGGAGCAAAGCAAACAATGCTGTTGAAAAGGGGAGAATTCGGTCCATTTCCACTAAAGGGGTGGGAATTAGGTCCAGTCCAGCACTGCCGAGGAATGAGGAATGTAGAAAAATGGAAGCTGTGCTAGTACTTGACTCAAGAAGAAAGGTTTTATATGCTGCGATTACTGCAATCAAATCTCCGTTTCTGTACTTTACTAGCATTGAATTTGTACATGCGTCAAGTAACAGGAAGGGTAGCAGATCCTATTTATACATTTCTATGTTGTACGAAGGATGTACTATCGCGCTCAATATGAGTTGCAGATGCTTTACACCCACCTTTCTTTCTTTCACTAAGAGAGATGACAGGTACGTTTTGCTTGTAAATGAGGTGCTACGAGTAATTGGAATGACGTTTAGTTTACCAATTTTTCCTGTGTTGCCGCTGCCTTAGTCCTGGAGCCTCTTTGGTAATGGGCCCCAATGTTGCAACTCATGTTGTGAACACCCAGTACACCCTATCATGACAGTAAAGGTCAGGCATAGTTAGCAACATGTTGCAACTCAATGTTGCAACTCATATTGTGAACACCCAGTACACCCTATCAAGACAGTAAAGGTCAGGCATAGTTAGCAACAGCCAGCTGGCCTTAACATTTTATGCAATAGGCTGTATATATTGTCATGATATCTATCTGGGATTGAGATGCTAACATACTCGTGAAGGTGGATGAGCCTCTTTCCTCCCTCCTGCTGTTCGATAGATGTAATAATTCAGTGTGGACGAGCTGTGAGAGTTGAGCCCACGAGTTTATCTGAGGCTGATCTTCTTCTTAAATGGGAGTAATGAATCTTGGGATAAGTATTTAAACAGAGTTAACTACGTGAGCATTATGTAAGATCTGTACAAAGCGTTAACCAGAGTTCATATGACAATAACACTAGGAACAAGAAAAGTCTTCTGCCCAAAATACAGTTTATGGCCATATGAAGTGATGAGTCACCATAGTGCTACATACTATAAAAGCACCTCTACATTAACATATCATTGCTTGGCAGTGATTGATTGGCAGGCATGCTGTCCTCCTGTGAGCTTATCTTGCTGCAGCTGTCATACTTTTATGCTGCATTTTGTGTTCTAGATTAATTTATCTTTGTGCATGTGTTGGAATGCTTTGTCATGACTTAATGCCAGCATGCTTGCAGCTTTTTTACTTGCAGTGTGCATGCTTTTTACATTGGACACATGCACAGTCAATGCCATGACATCTGTACATGTACTTGCTTAACCTGTTCATTTCAGAGTATACTGCTGTAGACAGTATTTCTTTCTAAATTTCTCGGAGTGTAAGGTACTCCCATTATGTGCATATAATTTTATTTTAATTATAAGGAGGCATTTGACTACAGGTTTTTGCCATGCTCAAGGTTCATTTTATGATTACATTTAAGCTTATATATGCTGTAGTAACCCAAACTCACTTTAATTAGTTTCTTTTCTTTTTTCAGCTGGCACAGACCAGAAAGGTAAGCTGCATCCTGTTCCTTACACTTCATAATCTTCTACGAGAACATACCCTTTGACTTTTTAGAAGGTAATTTCACATCTCTAATTATTTTGGCTTTCCTTAAATTTCAATCATCCCCAGACCAGCAAAAGTCAAAAGGACCTGAAGTACATGAAATATCATTGGAAGATATTGACCCCGATGCCACGGTGAGTTGTGATAGCGTTCCTGTAGGAAATGATTGGTGGTTTTAGCTTGTGAAGCACACTTGAAGCTCCTACATGCAATTCGATGATGTCACGCTCCATAAAGAGCTTCAAATATTCACTTGACGGCTGATTGCTGCTAGTTGTAATTTGGAAAATTTATTGCAGCATAGTCATTACTGTGATTTCACCATGTGTTCTCTTTTGCCACAAGCTCGGATGGTGTGAAATGACAGATACATCAATTCCAATAAATCAGTAACCTCTCTTCAATGTGGAAATTAATGCGTGATATTGTAATGTTTATTTGAACATACCCTCCTATTAACCTCCACCAGCCAATTGTAGCATTAACCTGACATACCAATTGTAAGCTCCTAAATCAGGTCCAGACACTTAATGCACATATGGAATACTAATTACGTGAATCTTCCTGCAAGCAGGCGCTTGAATAGCCCGAATGTGAAAATGGAAGACTGCTGGTGACGCTAACTTGAGATTCTGGCACCAACTTTGCGAGATGTCACTGATTTTGACAGCGTGTGCTCAGGGAGAGTAAATTGTCTATCAATGCAGAATGATCACATTGAGACAGTGAAATGCAATGCCAGGTAAAGATATTGAGAGAACTGCCCTGTACAAGCACTTTGTAAATTAATTAATGTACTACGAAGTCTGTGATGGCACATTTTCCATCGTTTGTTAATGGCTTAGGCATAAAATTTACAATGCAAAGGTTTCGCCATCATTTTCTGTCTTGCCAAGCTACTTTTTTTTGTGTCGGACGAATACATGTAAGGTTTTGAAAGAAGACCCTGCCATTCTAAACTATCTGATTATTTTTTTTTTAATTGTCTTTTCAAGTTGTGAAGCAGTTTTTGTTCTTTCACTGCTGCCCAATCCAAGGGCTTCTAACTGTTGTTGTAAACATCCACACTTTTTATCGTCCACTCTTGGGAGCATTAAAGTTACATCCAAGACAAAATAGTCTAGCTAAACAACATATGAAGGCATTGAAATATCCAAGTGATTTCTGCACCTAAAGTTGATTTCAATGTTAAGAAAATTGCAGTTGAAGATGGCATGTCTCTCACTTTAAGTTGCCTCCTGAAGCACACCACACAGATACTGCTACTGTAATGGCAGTCTTGGAGGCCGTGCTGTAGTGCAGTAAGTGAGAACATCGCACGGGGAAAATGCCGCACTTCCATACCTGCCAACTCTTCCGAATTTTCCGTAAAATGTACGAATTTGGACACGTCTTACGATTTTACGAATGTCGGCTCAATTTTTACGGAAAAGTGGTTATATTCGCGAATAGTTTTTAAAATTTTTAATAAATTCACACCGTTGCTGGTGGGTAGGGGCGCAGAGATGGAGGTATGCGCCGTAATCTTTATTGTCTGCAGAGTAAGGAGATTTTTCAATCTGTGACGTTGCCTTCGTCATCGGATTGTTGGAGGTACCTGACGACGGCTGGAAGTCACTGGTTGTCGTTACCAGTGGCGCACCGACGGGGGGATTTGGGGGTTGTAACCCCCCCCTGAGGGCCGACCTAACCCCCCCTTTTGTTTAAGCCCTTTTTCTTTCCTTGCGCATTTGAGTACTGCAACTAAGATGTAAGACGCGCAATCGTCTGCACACCCACAAAAAGCGCATTTTTTGAGAATTTCCCGTGAAGAAATTGAAATTAGTGCTGTTTGGAAGGTATTGGCAAACTGTCAACCCCCCCCTGGCAGAGATCCTGGTGCGCTACTGGTCGTTACTCTCAACATAGAGGTCCACCTGTAAGTAAGTGGCGCCCCCAGAGACGGACGGCGATTTTGGGTCGATGCGGCAGGCACAGTTTCGGTATGGGAGGCTGTGGCTAGTCGTCTTGGCCTGTCACCTTCGCTAGGCTTTTTTCGCGACGCTAGGCTTTTTTCGCGAGTACAGTAAAAGCTCGTTAATTCGGACACGTCCTTTGGTCCCGACAGGCGTTTGCATTATTTAATGCAATGAACTCTCGTTAATTCGGACGTATTTGGCCGCACATCGGTTAATTCGGACAAGTTCTTGGTGCTCGGCGAGCGCGGAGCGCCGCAAATGTGCGACGCAAACGAGCTATAACTAGAGTGTACTCTACCATAACGGCATTAGCGTCACCGAAACGAAGCGACGGAGTTCAAATCGTACGGGAATGACAGCAACGCCAGGACGCTTCGTGCCTATTTGAGCCTTTAAAGCTTTCATTCTTGCGTTTGCCGGCGCGCATAGCACTGCATTGGCCGCGTGCCTTCAAAACTGCGTAGTCGCCATCCGTGATCGCGTTGATAGCGGCCGCGGTTTCATCCGCAGCGGTTGCGGTAAAAAGTAGTTTCGTTTTCACTAGTACACTCTAGTTTTCACTCAGTGTCCGTGCCGTCAGGGAATGGAATACGAACTCCTTGAAAAGACAAAAAAAAGAAAGAAAAGAAATTTGAGCCATTCCACGCCGCCGCGCGTTGTTTTCCATCCTTCTCCGCATCTCCAGCCTCGCGCGCCTCTGTCCCGTTGCCCTTCCGCCCCTCCGAACACGAATGGTCCGCGCCCATAGCTCTAAGCCACGCCACCTCCGAAACATGAATGGACCGCGCCAAAACAACGTTAGCGTCCACCGAAACGAAGCGACGGAGTACTGGAATGACAACAACGCCGGAAGGCTTCGTGCCTATTTGTTCCTATTCGTGCCTAGCTTGCGTTTACCGCCGCACATAGCACCGCGTTGGCCGCGTGCCTTCATGACTGCGTAGTTACCAACCATGATCGTCTTGATAGCTGCTGCGATTCCGTCCGCTACGGTTGTGGCAAACAGTAGTTTCGTTTTGACTCGGTACGCACGTCGGCCGCGTGCCTTCATAACTCGGTAGTCGCCATGCATGATCGCGTCGATATCGACAGCGGTTTCGTCCGCAGTTGCAGCAAACGGTAGTTTCGGTTTGACTATGCTGCGTCGGCCGCGCGCCTTCAGAACCGCAA
>NW_023606563.1:0-22855 GCF_013339745.2 Dermacentor silvarum
TGTCCTCGTGGCGCACGCAAGCAAGCGTTCCCTAAGGATGTCGGTTGCTTATGCCAGCCGAACGCTTACGAAAGCCGAGAATAATTACACCGTGACTTAGAAAATGTCTCGCAATCATCTGGGCTCTAAGTTCGGCCATACTTGTATGGCCGCCCATTTGATGTCATCACGGACCACCACGCACTATGTTGCTGGCGTCGTAGAAAGATCCGTCTGGCCGTCTTGCACGTTGGGCACTTCGCCTGCAAGACTACGACATCCGCGTACTCTACCGCAGCGGTCGACACCACTCGGACGCCGATGCCCTCTCGCGCTCTCCCTTGGCTGACAACAATACATCTCGGTGGACTGTGTCTTCCATCGACCATCGCACCATCGCCTCCGAGCAGCGCAAGGACCCCTGGATTGCGTCGGTTATAGGCTGGCTCTCCGATCCATCGACCAGGTCAACGACCCGCGCGTTGCGCCGTCAAGCTCACCATTTCGCCATTCGCGACGACCTGCTTCACCGGCGCAATTACAGCTCCGACGGTCGCCAGTGGTTGTTAGTAGTGACTCGCAACCTGCGTTCCGAAATATGCGCAGCTTTCCACGCCGATCCCCAGTGTGCCCATGCTGGCGTTTTTAAGACTTACCAGCGCCTTCAACAGCGGTACTACTGGCGAGGGACGTACAGTTAAGCTACGTTCAAAAGTTCGTACGCTCTTGTCCCGATTGCCAGCGCCGGAAATCTTCACCCGCCTCTCGCCAGCTGGGCTGCAACCTTTACCTTGCCCCACCCGGCCCTTTGGGCGCGTCGGTATAGATTTGTACGGGCCCCTTCCCATGACATCGGCTGGAAACCGCTGGGCCATTGTGGCGGTTGACCATCGTACGCGATACGCTGAAACTGCGGCGCTTCCGGCAGCCACAGCGCGCGACGTTGCCTCCTTCCTGCTTCGTAGATTCATCCTACGTCATGGGCCACCCCAGGAGCTGCTCAGTGACCGCGGACGGGTCTTCCTCTCCGAAGTAGTTGAAGGTGTTCTCAAAGAGTGCCACGTTGTTCATCGCACAACAACGGCGTACCATCCTCAAACCAATGAACTAACGGCACGATTCAAATGTACGCTCGGTGACATGCTCTCAATGTACGTCTCCTCCGACCACACGAACTGGGACGCCATTCTGCCCTTCGTCACCTAAGCGTACAATGACGCTACGCAGTGCACTACTGTTTTTTCGCCATATTTCTTATTGTACGGCCGGCACCCATCGCACACAATCGACACAATGCTACCATACCGGCCCGACGAATCTGAATGTGCGCCCATTTCTGATACGGTGAGACATGCCGAAGAGTGCCGAGACCTCGCCCGGGCCTTTACCTCCAATGAAAAACAGCGCCAGAAGAGCACTCGCGGTGACACCACCTCTGCACCCACCTTTCTTCCTGGAGCGTTTGTGTGGCTCTCAGTTCCTTCCGCTGCACCTGGTCTGTCTTCCAAGTTAATGCCCAAGTATGAAGGTCCCTACCGCATCGTCGAGCGTGCATCACCCGTCAACTATGTGATTGAGCCCGTTGAACCATCTTCGGACATGCGTCATCGCGGACGCGACATTGTCAACATCGAGCGCCTCAAACCGTATTATGATCCACTAATAGTGACGGACTGTTAGGTCGCGGGACGGCTCCCTTTTTTCGTCCCCGGGGTAATTGTAGTGAAGAAGAGGGACGATGCAGTGGGGCATCCTTACCAGCACTGTCTAGTGGGTCAGTCTCTCCAGCGCATCACTTGGACTACGCCGCTCGCGCTCGCGGTTCCTTGAACTGATCCAACGGTTGGCCTTAACTCCAGTGTGCAATAAACGCCTTCACAGGCGGGACGAAGGCAGACGTCTTATCTTGGATTACAGCATCACTAATCCAGTTTACTGATGAAAACCTGAGCAAATGCCTTTTTTCATTTCAATTCCAGTTAACATAGTGTATATTATTCATTTGGCTTTCATCCATTGAGGACTGAGCGGCTCTTGCAAGATCTAAAAAAAGAGGTGACTTTCTTTTTTCGGAAATTGCATATGAGAATATGCCAATGTAAGCGTGTTTGACAATGCATGCTACAGCCTGTCCCCAAATACCCTTATATCAACCACACAATATTCCCATATACATTTTTTGCAAAGACACAATACGAAAACGATTAGTGCATGAAGCAGCTCGATAATATTAATAGGGGATAACCATCCCAGAAGCTTACGCTCTCATACACTCCAACAATGGGAAAATGTTGAATGAAAACATACAAGCGTGTACTATACACAGCACGCGCATTCTAAAAAAATCAGTAGCCGGGATGAAACAAATTTGAAAATCAGGCACACATCTGCGCAGAAAACAGCAGTATTATACAGCGTGCGCAAAGATTTAAAAATTGCAAATGTCACGTAGCTGGACAGAACCATAGTAATGTTGTTGCCGTCTCTTAGAGATAGTCAGATATTTTTTTCATTCCGCCTAATTACATAAAAAGTCTTAATCAATTAGTCAACTTCTCAAATATAATTAGATTACAAGTGTCAATAAGAAAATTGTAGAGCAACATGAAAGACTCCCGATACAGCTTTCTATTGCTCATTACGCGCTACGTATAAGTGTTTTTCCGAGCGTGAAAGAAGCCCACGAATACACGCAAAGTGCCTCAAGCGGCCAGTCACGCGGCAATTTTGCGTGTATGCGCGGGTTTCTTTCACGCTGGAAAACACTTTTATGTATCACGTATTGAGCAACACAAAGCTGTATCGGGAGTTTTCCATGTTGCTGTACAATTCTCTCGTTCACACTTTTTATCCAATTATAGCATTAGAAAAGTTCATAAATTATGGAACTAATTATGTAATTAGGCGGAATGCAAAAAAATTATCCAAGTATCTACAAGCCACGGCGTACACATTACCTTGATTATGTCCAGCTACGTGACATTTGCATATATTTAAATCTTGGTGCATGTTAGTTAAGCCACCCAGTATATATCTTCTAGTACATACAGCAAAATTTGCACAAACTGCTGTGGCACACCGAAGGTTCTCTCTTCCGCAGCAGCTTTCGAGTTCTTTTTTACCGTCTGAGGTTCTTTGGACAGTTCGGAAATAAGGTGGGAACCGTTTTATCGAGCTCCGCGTAGTATGCCGTCGATATCGTATCCAATGAAAAATGGTTGGCGCAGACATGGTCGGCAGGCATTAGAGTTCGGCCTGCCCACAGATTTACACGGTGCCACTGCTGTACACGACCGCTGTCAGACGGCGCTTTGAATAAAGGCACACGCTCCGCACAAGGCCGATATACAGGGCCGCGATTTTATAGCGATGCCTTATGACTTATTTTGGAATAGTCTTATCATCCACCGCTCACGGCCGGCTGATCCCGTTGATAACGCGAGCGGGCCGTCGCTCTGACCACTGACAAAGCGCGATAAGCGCGAAAAGGCATTATTACTTTAAAGGAATCGCTACAAAATACCGGCCCAGAATTGCAGTTCGGAACGAAGCACTTTCTGCCCATTTCAAACGCCCTTCAGTAGGCCGCTGCCACCTTTATCGAGTGCCCGTGGCGACAATACCCAAGCACAAGCTCATGAAACGCACGCGAACAAAAAGCGTGCCTTCAAACCATGCGGCCGCACATGCAAGCAGGAAGGCGCAGCAGCGGTAGCACGCGCCTTGCCGCCGAGGCGGGGACCGCATTCCGCAGCGCCCTCTCGACGGCGCCGACCGAGCTGTAACGGAGCCGAACTTAATCTGGGCGCGAGCGGTCGGCGCTTTCGCGCGCGTTGTGGGGAGAGCATAGAGAAACATACTACGTAAAGAGCGGACACTCCCGTAGGGCCTTGCGGCCCAGCTACTGCATAAAACCCCTATATATAAAAAGTAGCGTCACGCTTTGAAGAATGCCGCCGCCTCCTCGCACACCCTGTCCGAGGCCGACGCCGCGTCGGTATTGGCCTAATGGCATCACGTGGACCGTCGAGGCCCCGGGCGCTGGCTGTGTTTGTTTACGATCACGCTCCATCGCCATTTTCGCCCGAGAAGCGTCTACCGACTGGCGAGGAGCACGACGATAGCGATAAACACAGTCGGCGATCGTCGAATCTGATCAGCGGCGAAAGATAAACAAGTGCACGTGTTTTAAGCGGTGTAGGCGGCGCAACGGTCGAAAAAGGAGCGCGAAAGAGGAGAAACGAGGAGAAGGGAAGGCGGAGGAGGAGAGTGTCGCTACTTTTTATATATAGGAGTTTTACTACTGCACTGCTACCAGCGCGACCAGCGGCTGGTCAGACCGTCAATTTTGTCTTCCGAGATTCGGGACGCCTGGTTTGGCTCTGTTTTGGTTTCGGTTTTGACAGCAGCGCTTTTGAATATGATTTACCTAGCTGTTTAAGTGTTCAACTGCGTTGTCTTTAGTGAAGCTCCGGTGTTGTGTTTTTGGCATAAACAGGCGTATACACTAGCAGATCGCAATCTTTTTACTAAACAAAAACAACCGAGTTTGTCGATGTACCATGCAAAACGGAATTTGCTCATGCGAACAGCATAAAATCATTTTGTTGCATAAAATCATCAGATTTTGTTGTTGTTTTTGTTCTCACTTTTTTGCCGTTCTTCTGAATTACACACAACAGGAAGCAGTAGTGGCACAGTACAAAATGCTTTATTATTCCTTGTTTACAAGCGTACTACCAAGATGCTATTGGACACAACTAATTTCAGTACATATCCTTAAAACTGCAGTTAAAGAGTAGGCAGAACAACAAGAATGGTTTAGCAATGACAGCAACGCATTATGTACAGCCCAAGCTTACGAACCAGCCTCGGTGGGCGCCGAAGCATATATTGTATGCTACGCACGCAAAAATACACTCCATCAGCATCAATAAACATCTCTTTAACAATGTTGAACGCAAACGACTGCAAATTCTTAGTGCAGACAAAAGGATGCAACTTACCGCAGCAGCGAACCGGCGTGTTGAAAGCGCGGCGAGGTGGGCGTATCCAGCGGCAAATGACCATAGCAGCCGGTGCAGCATCAACGTTTCTATGGAGACGGGACACCACAGAGGGGACGTCATAGAGAAATATATGACGCGTCGATGCAGCCCGCTGGAGGCATGGTAACCTGTCTATATTTGAAGTGAAGTGGAAGCGCTTGTCGCTACGCCATCTGGCGGGTGGTCAGACCCTCAATTGCTCGGCCGGGAAACGGCCCTTGTGGCCACTCTTTACGTAGTATGTTTCTCTATGGGGAGAGTGTCAGGTTGCTTATTCTTACTCCGTGCTTCCGCTGCACCCTCCTCCTCCGCTTTCCTCCTTTCGCTCTTTTTGCTCTCGCCGATTTTTACATCCCCCGCTGCGCTCCGTATTCACTCTTTCATTGTCTAGTACACTCTAGTTACGCCGACGGTCACCACAGGAACGGGCGCCTAAAGGCGCAACCACAAGGGATGTTCGACGGATTTTCGGCGTCGGCGCCAACCGACGGCACACGGCGGCAGCCGGCGGGATGGAGAACAATGCGCCGCCGGTTCACGCTCGCTCGGCGCTGCAAGACCGAGCATACTAAAGCCCCTTGATAATTCTAAATTATCGCCACTCTTTGTACACTGCCGCCGGCCCGCGACCTCCTCGCCTCCCCCTCGCGAGTCCCCTCCGCGGCAGACGGTCTTGTGCCCGTTTTCCTGCACAATGATTGGTCTCCCGGCCGTTGCCCTTGGAAACGAGTGGAGCTTGCGTTTTGCTTGTGTTTTGCCTTTTCGTTCGCGCCATTTTGCGCCTTAGCTTGGTTGGCTCGGCGTATAGAGAACGTCGCACGCTAACATTGCACGCTGTTTCGTGCATTCTCTGCTAGTGCTACGCCGTGCTGCTGCGCATATAACTGCAGCCAGAAGCGTGATGATGGTTATGCAGTTTTTACGATACCGCAAGGAAAGCGTGATGGCTTGCGCAAGAAGCAGTGGCTGCACAACATTGGCCGAAAGAACTTTGTTACAACAAGGAACAGTATTGTTTGCGAGCTAAGGCGCCTTTCTTATTGCTCATATCAAAGCATCCCCTAATGCTGAATTTTTTCCATTCTTTCGGCATGCTCATTAGCGTTTTTGTTGCGGCAATTTGTACGTTGCATAAAAATAGGGTTCTCCTCAGAATGCAGAATATTCTGCTAGGACTCCATCACCTCGCACGTCGTCAACTGTTATTCAATCAGAAATGCAGCATAATAATAAATTCTGCTTTCCACTGAACAAATATACCCGAAGATACAGCCTCTCAATCGCACTTTTCGTGATTGTTAGGATCCGTTGCCTGTTTTACTGAAAATCGGAATAGAAGCGTGTAGAGGAGCTAGTTACAGCTTCGATGTGTGTGTTAGTCACTTACATACAATGAATGCAGGGCCGGAAAGAAATAGCGGGAAGTATGCCCGTGGTATTGCAGGTGATGAGCGCCAGCTAGTCCACATTTCAAGGCGAGACCCTTAGTTGAATATGTTTCAAGGTGAACGTTTGAGGTACAGAAAGTAACATGACCTAATCAAGGCCAGAAGCGAGCCAAATCATATCCAGCCGTGTATAATAGATTAATAATGATTAGCAAAGTAAATTCATGACTGATTACTGATTGGATTAAGGTGGTTTAAGGTCCATTAAGGTTGATTAAGGTTAAATAGAGAGGGCTAGGGTCGATTAAGGAGGATCAAGTTGGATTAGGGTGGTTTAGGGTGGATCAAGATGTAATAAGGAGGATTAGGGTGAATTAACGTCGACTAACGTACATGAAGGAGGATTAAGATGGATTAAGGAGGATTGGGGTGGATTAACGTCGAATAAGGTGGATTAAGGAGGATTAAGGTGTATAAAGGAGGATTAGGGTGTATTGACGTCAAGTAAAGTTTAATAATATGTAGTAAGCAGTATTAGAGTGAATTAAGGTCGACTAAGGTGCGTGAAGGTGGATTAGTGTGGAGCGAGGTGAATTACAGTAGATTTTAGTAGACTCGCATTCGTGTCTCTTAGGCGATAGCTAAGGACACTTGGGGTGCTATGCAGGATGCGCCGAGTTTCTCGTTCGCACGAGTTTCACCCGAGGTTGCTCGATGGCAGTCAGTGAACGGAGATAGCAAGGAACGTGCAAGAACAGCAGGCGAAAAGAAATGTCCAGATAAAGCCGCGTATGAAAACATGAGCGCACCTGCGCGGCACCGTGATTCTGTGCTTCAAGCACAGAAGACTGCGCAGCAAAACGCGCCAGCGCTGCGTATTGTTATCAACGTATTATCGCCATTGAGCAATACCGTGACTGTACCGCTGTGTATCTGCACACTTGCCGTGAGCCACTTGCCACGCCTTTCTAGGCCGCGTAATGGGCGTGCCTCCTCTTTCGAGTATTATCTTTCTATCCTCCGTCGAATGCGAACAGAGCACATTGCGGTGCATTCTTGCGCCTACACTTTCCCACAATCGAATACGTTAAAATACAACAAATAAAGTAAGAACCACTTTATTTCTTGAAGTATCTGTTTTTTGTTTGGAGTGCTATAAATGTTTGATGACAAACAGAGATCGAGCGAATTATTAAATTTTGCACTTATTTGCCGCGAGTGGCGACAGTGAGGCGAAAGCTTACAAGCGGATACATTGTAGAGGGTCGCACGCACGAGGGAGTTCATACGGTGAGCAGTCGCAAGGGGCGCTGCAGTGCTATCCTTGATAAAGTCCCTATATAAGAAAAGTACCGCCATCCTTTGATAAATGCCGCTTCTCTCTCTCCTCTATCTCTGATTGGACGATGATAGCGCGCGCTTTTCACTTCTTTATATTTTCTTTTTTTTCCGCCTCAGAGCCATGTTGAAAGTCCTCTGCGCAGCCGCAGTCGCCGGCGGCGGCGGCGGCGCGCGCCCGGCCTGAAAGCTTCAATGTAGACTTTCTAGGTACGCCACCGTCGACTTGGCTTTCGCAAGCAAAAAGTAAAGAAAAAAGCAAGCGCTTTAGGAGAGAAGGCGGCGGAGGAAAGAGTAGATGACGGTACTTTTCTTATATAGGGACTTTAATCGTTGATGAAGCCCCTCAATAAAAAAAAAGCCGCGCCATGTTTTGAAGATCGCCGCTTTCCTCATCTCCTGCCCGTTCTCTCGGCGCTCGGCCCTCCGATTGGCCGAATGCTGTCACGTGCTCTTGCGCGCTTTTTTTTCTTGCTTGTTTTTTGCTCCCGCCGCCATCGCTGTGCCAGACCATTGCGAGCGGTATATGGAGGCACCACGCATCGCGTCTCCTTTTCGCTTTTAAGGCGTAGTGTTCGCGATGCCGTGTTGCTCGGCATTCGGGTGCAGAACACGCGAAGCAGACGGCAAGCGACTCTTCCGGATTCCATCTGCGAAGCGAGACGTGGCGCAGAGGAAGGTCTGGCTTCAAAGAATCAGCCAGGCTGATTTCAAGCCAACACAATGGTCCCGGCTCTGTGAGGTAAGCGAGCGATTCTTCAATGAACCCTAATCTCACATGCTGCCACTTGCTGTGTGAGGCTCCGTTAGTTTTTCTCCCTCCTAAGTGCCGCACTGTTCGCGCTGCATGTTCGCGCTGCAATTGCAACATTCGTGGCCGGATTTCATCTTGTCTTCCAACGCACGTGGTTTTTCTTGACTCGGTTATACAATCCATGGCGTTGTGTTTGTGTGGCGTGAATGTATGCGAACGGCACGTTTTGAGTGTATCGCAGTATGTTACGAAGCGGTGACGGTACGTAGAGAAAAATGGGAGCTTATCTGCGCAAAGACGAACTTATTAGGGCTATTTAGTTAGAGCGACTTTGCGCCTTCAGCAAAAACTCAACTCGGTGGCCGGCGAAGTTCTTGTCACTAAAACTTGTCGCTATCGTCCTAGATCCTCGAGGACCGATAACTATCTCGAAAATGGTAGCAAGTGCTGCGCGTGAAAAGTGTGCTCAGTATTCTGGTCGTGAATCGCGTAGCAGAACAAGAGATTAGGACCTGTGCTGGCGGCGAGCTGAAAAAGAAAAACGGTATACAAGACTTCCCGGCGATATGTAGCAGAACAAGAGATAAGTATCTGGGCTGGCGGCGAGCTAAAAAAGGAAAACCGTATACAAGACTTCCCGGCGGAGATGACGGTGCTTGGTCAACCAACGCCGAGGTGGCGCGTGGCATGGCTCAGTTAAAGCCCGACTTAGAGGCTTTAGGCTCACTGTATCGCCGCTAATGCCATGTACACACTAGCGGCAAAACGCACGCGGCGCGCCGTCGGCGGCAAGACGCGCGCCGCGAAAGCAGCCGCGAAACGGGTTTTTGTTGCCGCGGCATGGATCGCTCCTCGACCGATTTTTTGCGGTTTGCCGCGTGCCGCGAGTGAAGGAGACCAATGAGAGCGGCCCGCTTCCGTGACATGCGCGCGGGAAATGGTGCCATGCGGACCCGCCCGACCGCTTCTTTCTCGTTTCGCACTATCATCTGCACGCGTCCGCTCCCGGATAGTTCGAGAAGGGGAGAGGAGTCTAGTCTGTCACGTGATTGCCGCAGCGGCGCGCCGCCGGTTCGTGTGGACGCCCTGCCGCTGCTGCGTTTTGCCGCCGGCGGCGCGCCGCGCGCGTTTTGCCGCTAGTGTGTACGTACCATAATAGTACAGCCATCTAAACGCAACGGAATTTATGCGTCCTCTCATTGTTTCGGCAGTCAGTCATAATATAACGCAAAAAATTCCGATCAAAACACGAGTTCAAGAGCGCGAGCGACACGTAGCCACAGCGTTTCATTCGGAGAGCGTCTGCTAGTTCAGCATCACGTAGGGGGAGCCACGGTCGACAGAAGAGAGTGAACGCCGGCGCAGGAGGAGGAGAGAGATGGCGCTACTTTTTTTATTGAGGGGCTTTAATTCTTTATAGGGTGCCTTGATGCCCACGCGCATCGAGGCACTCTAATCCTTGATAAAGTCAGTCATGACAATGATCTTTCCATTCCCTGTCTATTAGGGGAATAGCAACGCAGCGCTGCGGCATGGTTGTTCAGCGCAGGTGCTTCACTGAGGCGGCTATTAAGGCCGCCGCTTTACCAACTGAAACCACGGGAGCAACGGCTGTCACTGCAAAATGGCTGTGCGGTATTCTAGGGTCCATAGCGACGCAGCACAGTGAAAATGCGCCCGTTTGTCTGCGTGCGCAAAGCCTCCGCGATGCATTGTAAAGAGCGCGCTGCTGAGCGACACAATTCATCGCTTGTCATCGCTTGCCCAGTGTAGGTGCCTCCGTGCGCATGTACAGAGGGGTCCACTGTTAAAGGGAACACCGGAGCGCGTGGCGTCTGCTCTGCGCCACCGCCGGCCGGCGGCTGCAACGAGTTTCGCGCAGGCGTAGTGAGCGTCGTGGGCGGTGCTCTTTCGTCGTCTGCTACCGTCTGGTGCCGCGCTTCGGATCGTCGCGGAAAAGCATCTCGCGTGGTTCGTACTTGAAAGCAGCCACTTTCCTTCCAGCTGGAAGGAAAGTCACGGGATGGATCTATAATCAAACAAATGTCCCCCTTGCACACCAGCAGCAATGACGCTGCTGTCTTTTGTTCGCCTTCTTGATACATACATAAAGCACTGCCCGCTTCAGAAAAGGTTAAGTGTGCACTTCGTTCGCCACTAATCCACGATGGCACGAGTGCCATACGATGAAAGGCAGCGTATTGTTGAACTGTGGCAAGGGAAGCACAGACAACGCGCTATTGCAAAACTAACGCAGAGGCCGCTCAATACAGTTAATCGAATAGACAGTCGTCAGCGTGTGGGGCTGCATGACAAAGGATCGCCTCGGGCCTCTCGTCAGTTTAGAAGGAAAATTCATGGCCGACAAATACTGCGATGTCATCGAACAAGTTGCGCTCCCTCATGCTGCAAATGGTGCTTTCCAGCCGCATGACTTCCTCTTCCAGCATGACATCTCGCATGTGCACACCACAAAAAAGCTCGATCAGTTCTGCTGCCTCACCAAGTGGAAGTTCTGGGCTGGTCACCGCAGTCTCCCGGCTTGAACCCCGTAGAAAACGTTTGGGGTACCATGAAGAAGGCCTTAGCAAGTCAATGCCTGCACGGGCTCTCCGCGGACAGCCTTTGGAGCGCGGTCAAGGCCGAATGGGAGCGTTTGAAGCGAAATGTCTCATTCTGTGAAGCCTTGTATGCAAGTCTTCCTTCTAGAATAAAGGCAGTGCTGGAGGCAAACGGCGACGCAACCAGATATTGAGCGACGCACGGGTTTTCTTTATTTGTTTTGATGCATGGTTTTCTTGAATCCCACACTGTAAAAAATTTCCGTAATTTTACAGCAAAAACCTACGTAAAATTTACGTAGACCATTCTGTTTTATGAAAAACGGCGGGTTTCTACGTAAAAAAGACGGACGTGAGCTCCGTTTATGAAAAACGGCGGGATTCTACGTAAAAAAGACGGACGTGAGCTCCGTTTCTGAAATACGGAGAGCCGTCCGTAATTTCATGAGGAGGGCAACTGAACATGTTACTAGTGAAAAATGAACACACAAAGAATATAACGAAAAGACACTGTCTACTCTCACTGCCAGTTACATATATCACCATAGATAACGCTGTTTGAACATTATTCGCTTGCGAGCATAGTAAACACACAAAAAGAAGCAGGTAGGGTTTGAGTGGTGGCGCTGCTTACCACCCCTTCATCGCGCCTACACGCTGGGTTGGATTCCTCCAGCACAAACAACTGTACGAGTACTCGCTAATGGCGGACGGTGGAGGTGGTGTTCCTGTCGCATTTGTGATTTCACACTAAATAGGAAGGAATCGGCGCTGGATTGTTACACAAGTAAGTGATTTAAGTGTCCTTTTTTCGTTGTTGGTGCACGTCGCGCGTGCGAAATGCTCCGCGATGGCCGGTGATGGGCTCAATTGTGTTGTGTGAGCACGCTCTTTAGCGAGATTCCTTGGCCATGAGGATTGACAAAGCGACATTGCGAGTCTGTGATAAAGGGGTGTTTCATTTGTTGTGTTGAATGCATACTCACTACAACTGAGACGTGTAGGCAATATTAGCGGCGTTGACGCCTCTAGTAGCTCCTTTGTCGTCTAATGTGGCCGCTGGTTTACGGACGTTAGCATTCCAGTTAGTACTGTGTTGTGCGGTGTGCTCGACGTTCCAAAATTAAGTGAAGGCGTTGTACCCGTTAGTATCTCTCTCGACGCGGTGCAACGTTATGTTACCAATATTCGGTGACGCATTGCATCACAGTGAAATTTTTAGCCATTATTATAAGCTTCGGACGCAGTGCCTTGGCTGGGCGTGCATAATCGCAGTGTTCACGACCGTGATTGGAAGATTGCTCATGTATGAAGACCTCATTGAGCATGTTCGATGTGCATGCCCCTTCATTACAATCAAATGACGGTGGAGCGTGCTTACTGCCATAACCTTGTGCCACCTGCAGTGGTAGGGAACACGGGTGTCACACGGTGCCCTTTCGTTTGTAGTAGAGCCCGAGCAATCGTGCACGATCGCAATTGAAAGTTGTCCGCGTGATACCCGTTAAGAGTCATTGCAAAGGAAACGGATTATTTTCTACCTGGCAATCTGTATTCGCGTTGTTTTTTTTTTTTTTGACAGCTACCAGGCTGACGATTAACGTTCCGACGCAGTACGTCAGCATATCACGTATTCTGGGAGGGAGGATTGCCGCTTAAGTTCTGCCCATATGCGGCCGTAATTGTAAAACAAATGCATGCGAAAAGTAATTTTTAACTTAACCTTGACATAGAATAGTGGTGGCCAAACGTGCATTACGGACATTCCAAAGTTATATATATATTCCTAACAAGTGTAAAAACAAACCAAACTATATGTCAACACTGATGTTGAAGGGAGGTTCACACTTACTGTCTCGAGTTGCATAGACTAATTTTCAGCTTACACGCATCATTGCAATAATTCTAAAATGCGTGCATGTGTTGTAAGTTATGCAGGGCAAAATTTTTGTCAGCTCATTTTTCTAATAGAAAGTGCTTCATAAAGTTTTTTTTTGCAAAAAGTTAAACGAGGCCATTAGCTCTTTATAAAATACTGTGAGCTATCTCACAGCAATAACAGTAACTCAGTGACGAGCTTATATGCAATAGTGTAATTGCATATAAAAATGTTTGTGCTTTGCTTTGGATGACCGGTCAGAAAGTAACTGATATCAGTATTTCATTTGCAGCTGTTGCACCAGTGAAGGATGTCTGTGTGCCGCCTTGCATTCAGTTTCTCAGTCATGGGGGCCTGCTTGCAACACCAGTGGCAAAGCAGTCTTGCATTGTGCTATTTGTTCTGGTAAGCTGTGCCATTCTATCGTATATCAGTCATGCATATGCAGTCCTAATGGACATTGACTGCAAATGTTGGTTGAATGACAATGCCTATACAAGTATAATAATTGTTGCAGATGCATCCAAAAGATAAATGATGTTTTGTTCTTCCTGGGGCAACCAATTGGTTCAGCATGAGGACGTCGACTTGAAAGTGGGATTGTTTCATACTTGTCTAGGTTGCACATGAGTTGTGTTCAAAAAACACTAATAGCACCAGATTTCGGGATATGAGGCAACAGATAAAACATGCACCAATAAAAATTCTTCGTTTAGTTTGCCTCTATGAGTATGCAAAAACACCTGCATACTGACCTCTAACGCTGTCATGCATGGGCTTCATGGTAACTAAGTGTAGCCACAGTTAAGCTCACTGTTAGCCACTGCTCAGCTTACTATAATAGGTGAAGATGCCTCGACGGATTTGCGTGTGACATTGGAAGGTATCATAACAAGGTAAAATATAGCTTCAGCACACAGCTGTGTGACGTGGTCAGATGGCCAAAATATATGAATATTTTGAAGGGAATGAACAGCACTACTGCCAGAATGAAGTGAAGGTGAAGGGCACAGCAACACATTCCCTTTAACCTGTCTATGGCACCATTCAGTTCCTTCCTATACATGCACCAACCAGCCCAGTTCAGAACGCTCTAGCAGTTCATCTGAAATACCTTAATTTGTCTAGAAGATTAAGTGTATACACACTAGCATATGTGGGGGCTATTCTGCGAGTTTTGTATGTTTTGAACATGTGCCATGAGGATTCTTCATTGCTCAAAACTTGATATACAACTGCACAAAGCAGCATCAATAGCTACGTTGCTTCCCCATCTTGTGTTGAGGGTCTGTGCGTGTTTCCTAAGATAGTCCTTGTGTCGTCGTCCTGTTTGTCCAACATAATTGCTGCTGCAGGGCAGTAGGATGTTGTAAACAGCACCAACTGCACTTCCTATGATCTCCAGCACATACTTCTTGATGCAAACTTCTTGTCTTGACCTGGTCCGGTTGACATTTTCGTACCTGACCAGTTTGTTGGCCCTGAAAATAAAAAGGTAGTTCCAACTCTCCCTAGCAATTTGTTTGAATTGACAGCTTCCTTTGTGTACCTATTGTATAGCAGTGATAGGCCTTGGCTTCCTTGAAGTACTTCGACTGAAGACTTCACCTATGTTCAGCTCCGTTAAATGCTTCTTGGCAACGCATGGCGAAAGTCAGTGCGAACACACTGTTAAAAGCAACCATACTTGGGTCTTGAAGCTCCCCTCCACTTCGTGGTAGTGCCCTTGTGTTCCTGTAGCAACAACACGCTTCAGTGTTCAAGTGCGCTAATAGGAAAGGCCAAGACACTTTTGAGTGTGGGGCATAGATCCAGCACAATGCTCACCACAGAAAACCTTCAAGCCAGATATTGGAGCTTGCCTTCCAGCAGTTTTACTTCCATGAGCACACCTGGCACTGTGGAGGAGACATTAAAAAATGGCTGAACTCCTTGAGTAGCCTTGCTTGGCAGCTTCTCACAGACAAAAACACTGTCAGGTAACCGTAAAACACTAGCTATTGTGGGCACCAGTGTAGTAAAGTTATTTTGCTTCATTGGCAACTTTCTCCTCTATATTAGGTGAAGTAAGGCTACTAAATGGGTAGAGTGATTTTCTTCCTGTCTTCTCTGCAGTGCTAGATGAGTTCACGTACGGGGAAAAACTACCACTAGACAGTGATCTTCCATTTCTGGACCGCAGGGTTTTCTTTGGTTAGTGTTATGTATGCTGGAGCTATGCCCCATGTTTGGAGGAGGGTATTCTGCCTTCCGCATCGGCACACTCTTTCGCTGTGAAGTTCATCACAGGAACACCAAAAGGCGTCCTCAAGAAATCGAGGCATCACCAAGTGGAGGAGAGCTTCTGAACCCATGTCTAACATTTCCTTAAAGTGTGGTGGCCACTGTTATATCATATTCACAAGGTCAGTCATAGTGTCAAAGAGACTGTTGGGAAAGCTGGAACTTTTATTTTTCACGTCGAGCAATCGGGGTACATTGTGCGAAAAGGGTGACTCGGACCGAGCCTTGACGCAAAGTGTAGCAAAAGGCAGAACAGCAGTTCATCAACTGTGCGGTTGTTGTTTACATTATCCCGCTATCTAGCAGCTGCAACTACGCAGGACAACAAGCCTAGTATATATATGTTTGTCTGTAAACAAAATTCTTTGCCTGCATTCATGTTGTCTAGCCTTCTCCCGTCTTTTCGTGCTGTCCCCAAGTAATCGCATAGGTACACTCTTACATAACTTGCAATTATAAGATTCATGCTTGGGAATATAATCGGAAACTGTGCCATATGGATGACATAATTCATTACACGTGGTGTTAAAGTGGCTGTGCAGTCTGGGTAGGGGCTTCAAATCTGCTTGTTATAGCAATTCATAAGTTGCTTCCAAAACTTGAGATACAACGATTCAAGCTATGTCTGTGAAAACAGTGCATCATGTTACAAGGAACTGTTAGAACACTCATGGGAAATAGCTCGGTATTGCGAGAGGTTGTAGAAACTTGCTTCAACTTGCTTTCTACAGCATTTTATAAAGATGCTTTTTTAACTCCCGCATCTGTCGTGTTGTCTCATCACAAAACTGTAAACAAATATGAGTATTATGCCTTGAGTTTCAGTAAAGATTACATGAATATGATTAATCCTTTCTGACGCTATGCACACAATTCAATACACCAAGATAGTGCATTAATAGCAATGTCATTGATTAAAGTAAGGATATTTAAAATGTGTCCCGTACATCTTCAAACTCTTCTAATTGAAATAGTGCTGCATGTTTGAATTACACAGGCAAATTGTTTTAGTAAAGGAAGTATGAAGGTAGATGGTTGGGTACTTTGCTTGGTGTATGTAATTGTATGTATGTCACTTCTTTCATCGTTTTTCACAGTGTGTTGCACCAGTCATAATTTTCGAATGGCTGGATAGGTGCTATTCAAGCCTGGTAGACATCAAATAGTTGATGTTTGCAAATCTGATGTACTTGCACTAAGTTTTTGCATGGAGTGCACATTCCATAAACTTGACAAACTCACTAAAGAACTGAAAACTCCTAATCTATTGTACTTCTGTAAGCATTTTATGAATATGAAGATGTAAGAAATGCGGTGAAGCTAAGTTTTCAATCACCACAACTAATTGGCATGTGAAAGGGTTAAGGAAAGAGGCTCCTTGAAACAATTTCTCGAAACATCGTAACATACCACCTGAGGGTCTCCAACCTTAACCTCTTACTACTGTTTTGCAAATCACAATATTGACTGAATGCAATATTTTTCTGACCAGTCTTTCATGTAATGTAAAGAAAGTTAACACGCCTAGTCTTACATGAAGATAAATTCGAAATCATTTATTTATAGCACTCACTTAGCAGCAGTTCTGAAGTTTTCTTTATCAGTATAGTACTTGTGATTCACCTTTGTATTGCTGAGTACAGGTAGAGATATGGTTAGTTGTTTACTAGAAAGGATCCCGAATTTTCCACCTTCTGATTGTAGCTTAGACTGTCACTTGTACTTCACAAGGAGTGGACTGTGGTAGCTAGGAAATGTAGTTTTCCTGAGAATTTCCATGCATGCAATTTTGATTCTGTCTGCTAGCATGTTTGTATTACAGCATGAATTTCATAGATTAGAGGCTCCATGAAGGTACATTCTGTCGTTGAATGTCTATGAGATGGTTAAGCAGGTTGACTGTATCTAGTTACAACTCCTCATGTCCTGTGGCAGTTACGTTTGTGTGGTTTGGTGCTGTCAGTGTAAGCTTAACATTTCTTTCCTTCTCCCAGGAAGGACACAAGCATTGAGGAGCCATTTGACCTGCCACTACACTGATACGGTATTTGGTAGGTTCTATTACAGGTTTTCTTTCGTGTAGTAGTACCTGCTATAATTCTGTATAACGTGTTCAGACCTTTAGTCAGCAGGCTGTTTGACAACAGGTGTTTACAAATGAATAACTAACAAGATTTTCAAGGTCATTAGTGATGCAATCGTTGCACACTGCTGCATTTTTCTGCAAATTAATTGATGAGCCATCCAGCAAGTGCTGCTCTCCTGCCTTAATGCACAAACCTTCAAATACTGTTAACCCTATATCACAAGTGTACAGCAAATGGAGATGAATGTTCACAGCGACAAGTTCATAATGTTTACTTACATGCAAAAGGGAGTCAAATGTCAGGTACACATTTGAAGTTTTCCAAAACAAGTTCATCATCATAGTGCATAAATGAACAAGTAACTTAGCGCAATAAAAATACACAGGCACAAGAAAGAGAGACAAAGACAAGCGCTTGGTGACTCAGAAGTGTGTGACATATATGTTCCAACCAATTATTATTTTCTAAATTTTCTTCTACCGATCCAGGATTCCTGTGACTACTTGCCTTAGGTTACATACTCTGTTGCCTTCTTGCCCTAGAAAACATAACTAGTGCCTTGCAGCCCTTTAAACTGGCAACATCTTCACCACCGACAGTAGAGCATGTTCAGATAAATTCAACTAGACATGCCTGGTGACCACTTAATTTTGGTGAACAAATTTTATTTTGTGCCCGAGCCTGACGACAATGAAATCAATGATATCTTCTATTTTGTTGTAGCGCAAGCTGAACGACAAGGACAACAGAAAGGCAAATTTGACGCACAGCCAGCGTTAACGTTCAACAACAGATTTGTTTCCAGTTCTCATCACTATATATACCCTGAAAACGTCATACAACACGTGTAAAAGCTCGGTAAACATGAACTAAAAAAAAACGGGAACCACACGCATGCAGTTTTTTAGCCACATAGATTGACAGACATGTAGACGTTTAATGCGAACAAAGATCGCATCATCTTCCACCTGCTTCTACTCATGATAACTGTTTTTTTTAATCTAGGTTTGCGCTTGCATCTTTGGCAATGAAGGGCAAGAAAACCATCAGCAGCCAGGTATTTACTTTGTTATTGTGTTCTCGTAGCCTGTCATTTACACATCTACCAGTTTGACCAATGTAGGACCGTCCACACTCAAAGGAATGTCGTATAAAACACACGTGATGCAATCAATGAATTTGTTTTTATGTTCATTTTCGCATGCAGTATCCGCAATTCTTTCTGGCTTTGTCTTCCTACACAGGCTCCCCAATTTATTAGGAGCTGAAAAAACTATGTTGATATCAGACCTTCCAGCAATCTTTATTCTGTGGGAGAAACTATGTATGTAGGGGATGACAGCAACCTTTCTTTATGTCGGTGTTTGTACCATTCACCTTGCTCGGAACCTTTTTTCACTTGGCTCGGGTAACCAGCGCCGCTTAAACGTGAGACTTGCCATCTGAAGCTATTGTGCATTAGGTGCCGGCATGGCTTCTTGAGCGCTTCACTGAAACACACCTTCATGATTCCCCCTCTTCAAGTTTTGTATGCACGGAATGAAATGGTAAAAGTGGCTTACTTGCCCTAGGTTCTTAACCCCAGCAGGTTTTGTTATCGGTGAGCACAAAATTAATGTGAAGGAATCCAAACTTCCCGTCACATGGCTATCCTGCACCTAATGCACGATTGCTTCGAACGGCAAGTCTCACGTTTAAGCGGCTTTGTTTACCCGAGCCACGTGCTCATGTCAGTCGCAGCAGGACTGCTTAAAAAGGCACAGCAAAAAGGTTCTGAGCAGGTATATGGTACAAGTACCGATATAAAGAAAAAGATTGCTGCCATGCCCTACAACATAGTTTCTCCCACAGATTAAAGATTGCTGGAAGGAGTGACATCAATGTTGTTTTTTCGACGCCTACTAAATTAATGAGCCTGTGTGGGAAGTCAAGGCCAGAAAGAATTTTGGATACTGCATGCGAGAAGGAACATAAAAGCAAATTCATTGATTAAATCGCGTGTGTTGTATACTGCATTCCTCTTGGGTGTGGGGGGTCCTACATTGGCCAAACTGTTAGATGTTTAAATGACAGGCTATGAGAACACAATAACAAATTAAATACCCTGGCTGCTGACGGTTTTCTTGCCCTTCATTGCCAAAGATAAGTGCAAACCTAGATTCAAAAAAGCAGTCATCATGAATAGAAGCAGGTGCAAGATAATGCGCTGAACTATAGACACTAGAAACATATCAACATTTGGTGACGCATGCATCAGTAAGCCTTCAATTTCATTATCCTCGAAAGAGCTTGATTATCTTTGTTCGCGTTAAACGTGTACATGTGTCAATCTGTGTGGCTAAAAAAACTGCATGCGTGTGGTTCCTGGTTTTCTTTAGTTCATGTTTACCGTGCCTTCACACGTGTTGTATGACGTTTTGAGGGTATATATAGTGACGAGAACAGGAAATAAATCTGATGTTGGAAGTTAACACTGTGTGCATGTCAAATGTGCCTTTCTGTTGTACCTGTTGTTCAGCCTTGCGCTGCAATAAAATAAAAGATGCCATACAAACAAGCCCCTATAGCTACCCTCATTGTTAGTTTCGCAAGAAAAAGAATTGTCTTTGAAAATAAAATATAGAAGCACCTGTTCAGTTGGAAGCATTTTTTTCTGGATTCTGCCAAATCCGTATTTTGATTAATCCCAAAGAAAAAGTGTTGTGGCTATGGCTGTAAGAATATTTTGGCACAGACTGCAGGCAAATAGCATGAATTCCAACTAATTACCACGGAGTATCCCTGCTACGATATAAAGTAAAACTTTGAAAACACATCATTGCACATGTTTTAAGTTCAGTGTGTTTTTCTCTGCATCTATTAACAGCACGGAATTTGGCCATCCTGTTGCCATTGAAGTCGCAGACATTTGGGCAAATAGCTCTGTCCTCGTTGACTCTCAAAATCCACGAGAAGCGCTCATATTTGGACATTGCTTTAGTTTGAGCTTTACTTTAAAATTTCTTTAGGAGAGGCGGAATTCCCAAATTAAGCACGTCACCCAAGTAATGCTGTCTGGAACGACATGTTGCATTATTTGTTTGGTTCTGGGGTTGCCAGTCAAGGAATGGACAGAATAAACGGTACTGCCTGTAGCTGCCACATATGGGGTCCATGTGTACTTGTTGCAGGTTCATTTACGTCGCGAAAGTGCTACAGGCTACTTCGAAAAGCACAGATTGACAAAACGGCAAATTTTGGGGGGAACACAGCGACTTATGTGGATTGACCTTGGGTGGTGTGTCTATAATTATAACTTTTTAAGGGGGTGGAGATAGTATGTTGACGCACTGCCGACCATAACTTTCAATTGTCATTGCTTAAGTAAAAAGTATATTGCACATTGATACTTTCATGACAAAAACCAACCAAATCTGAAAGAGGCTGAAAGGCACACATGTTGTATTGCAAGGCATGCTTTCTTCATATTGTTGCCAATTTATAAGCTGGTCATCTGGACAGTACCTCTGGCTTGGTTGTTTTGCATCGGAATTGTACAACATGAGTGGTTTGAGCTCGTTTTAAGAGTGCTTCATTGTTTTGGGAAAACGGTGGAATCTGCAAGGTTTTCTAATAGAGCAGTGAAAGTTGAAAGCCATGGTCCGCAGTATGATGGGGGTCGTGGTAGCTCTACCTACATGCAGAAAATGTAATCTCTGACTGTCAATGTGCACATGAGAGTTTTGCCTGTTCCAAGTGATCCATCAAATAACTTGGGTAGATTTCGTCTGAAGTTTTTCATGTTATAAGGCTAAGAACATATACCAACAAGGCAGAGTATGACATTTTTTAGAGCACTGGTGGTTACATTTGTGACTTGGAAATCATTTATTGTTGATGTATCTGACTAAAAACGGTGATGATGGTGGTACAGTAAACCTTGTTACAAGAGGCACCCAAGGGACTCGGGAAACGTGTCTCTTGTTACCAAGGTCTGTTGTAACCAAAATTCTAAAAACACTGAGGAGTCGGACTAGACCACTTTATTATACATGAGCACCAAAGTGTGTTTAAACTCATCTTTGATGCGAACAGAGCTGTCTCATGGAAACATGTCTATGGCTCCGGAGTTTGATTACCGGCATACAAAGCGACCAGCACCGTATACGCTGTGACAGAAATCCAGCTCAATGGTACTCTGTCACAAAGTCGGTGTTTGAGCGCGACGGTTATAGAAGCATAATGGCAGAAAATTCAGTGAAATTGGTAGTCTCAACCATGTGAGGAATGACAGCCGGCTGCGGAACGAAACAAAATAGAGCCAAGGGAGTGAAAATTGCAGCGCATACCGGTTAGTACGAAGTTGGCCGCATTACGTGAGCGTGTCTGGGTTGTGTCTCTTATAAATAGTGAAGAATTTGCTCTAGGGACATAAAAAAAGTTGTCCTTAGTAACCGAGTGTCTCTTGTAACCATGTCTCTTGTATGCAATGTTGTTAACATGGCGAACATAGGAAAACCAACCAAACCATTTTGAAATGTCTCTCATAACCGAGTGTCGCTTGTAACGAGATTTTACTACTAATAAAGAGTCTTAATTGATTGTTTTTTTTCCTTTTCAGGCAAAGGCAGGAGGCATCTGCAAGCAACCAGTCATTTCGATTCTCAACCAATCCTTCTCGTCAGCCCATTTCTAGTGTCTTATCTTGCAAGATTTTTTCAGTAAAGCACAATAAACACGCAGTTTCGTTCAGATTCAGGTGGCTTGTTGCTTTTTGGGCACGAATTTGTATGTATGCTTTGTACACGTCATGTACAGAACTCAAATGCAACATGGCAACACTGACACGAAGATGAAGCGGTGTAGAAGACAGTTACACAAGGAGGAAACGTGCACACACAGCATTTTCAGTGTGGTGTATGTCCACTTATGTTCATTGATTTCTGCCCCATTTCAAGCTATATCTGATGTGAGTTAGCCATGTTGTAATGTACAACTTGGTATAACTTATTTCAATGAAACAATTTTCTAATTTGCTGGAGATGATACCCGCATCATCATTTACAAAACAAATTTTGCACCTGTTGATACGAAGCACGATAAAGCTGAACAAGTTCATACGGATTCATGGTACAGGCACGCAAGCATAGAAAACATGGACACAAGAACAAAAAATGGTGTTTCTGTCTTCCTTTCTGTTCTTTTTGTGTGTTTTATGTGCATACCTTTCCTCGCTACGGTCTGTCCGTTTTTAATTAGGAAAGTACTGTGCTCAATTTACAGAATTTCCGTTCTCTACGGAGCTCACCGTTTTGTATTTGGAAAAATACAGACAATTCCGGATCACAACTACGGAAATAACCAGTTTTCCATTCCACGGAAATCACCGTTTTTCATTCGACTGAACTCTCCGTTTTCTATACGACGGAAATCACCGTTTTCCTTCGTACGGAAATCACCAAGATTTCCATGTGAACGGAACTCTCCGTTTTCCATTCACGGAAAAACCGTTTTTCCATTTGACGGAACGCTCCGTTTTCCATTCACGGAAAAAATTTT